>NC_059349.1:34976243-35281243 GCF_019703515.2 Myxocyprinus asiaticus
CCAGCAGGCTTTGGCACCTGTCCACACTGCCAAAAGCATTAAAGTCTGGTTAAATGACCATGGTGTTGGTATACATGCACTGGCTAGTGAACTCAGCCAGACCTGAATCCCATAGAGCAATGAATGGGGTATTGTCAAGAGGACAATGTGAAACAAGAGACCAAAAATGCCGATGAGCTGAAGGCCGCTGTCAATGAAATCTGTGCTTCTAGACAACTGTCAGCAGTGCCAGCAGTCTGATCACCTCCATGCCATTGTCGAATTGAGCCTAGTGAACCAAAGCTGAAGGAGCCCCTACCAAGTTTTGAAGTGCATATACAGTAAATTAACATACTTTGCAGAAGGTCGACAATTTACTGAGATTGATTAGCTGATTGGTCATGTCACCATATTCTAATTTTTTGAGATAGTGAATTGGTGGGTTTTTGTTAAATGCGAGCCAAAATCATCACAATTAAAAGAACCAAAGACTTAAACTACTTCAGTCTGTGTGCACTGAATTTATTTAATACACGAGTTTCACAATTTGAGTTGAATTACTGAAATAAATGAACTTTTCCACGACATTCTAATTTATTGAGATGCACCTGTAAAGGTTTTTTATACACTTGAAGAGACGGTTCATTAATAATGTGATAGAAGAGAGAACTGTCATTGACCCTTTCATACGTACTGTCACACATATGACGGTTAATAACTGGGCCTCGCAGAGTAGCGTCACACATATGTGTTTCTGCAACAGCCAGTTACGGTACAAGATGCCAGATTCAAATCGGCTTCCGCGCCAACGCAGGCTGCGCTGGTTAAGCTCCTGTAATTTATATTCACTCAAACAGTTACTCATACAGTCTTTTAAATCACAGAATAAGTTTATTTTATATACATACATCCAACTTGTCAAAGTACCATGATAAAAAGATTACAGCTCTTATACACACAGTCAGTATATCAAACGCAATCTTCCTCCGATGCGTGCTGCCATTTGTTTACATTAGTAACGGTTGTCATTCGTCAAACAAACAGCTACTCAAAGAGTCTTTCCAAGCACATAATATTTATTTTATGTAATAAACAGCCTAATTTTCACCAAAGTACCACGATAACAGTTCACAGCCATCATATCTAAACACGATCTTCCCATGCACGCAGCCTCGTCTGGTTATTAGGTGCAGATACGTTTTCATTCACACAAAAATTTTCAGGCATATAATATGTTTGTTTTCTGAAACAGACAGCCAACAATCACAAAAGCACCACGATAACAGTTTAAAACTCATATACTAACAGTGAAAACATGCTGATCGAGTGTGATTATCCAATGCACGCAACCAAGTCTGTTTACATTATTGGCTATCCTTATGAGGACTTTCCATAGACATAATGATTTTTATACTGTACGAACTATAGATTCTATCCCCTAAACCTACCCCTAAACCTAACCCTTACAAAAAACTTTCTGCATTTTTACCTTTTCAAAAAAACATCGTTTCGTATGTTTTTTAAGTGACTGAAATTATGGGGACACTAGAAATGTCCTCATAAACCACATTTATAGTATAATACTCTTGTAATTACCAGTTTGTAACCTAAAAAAAATTCCTCGTAAACAACCCAAACCTGCCCACACACTCACACACACACACACACACACGTTGGTGCAACTATCCTTATGAGGACTCTCCATAGACATGATTTTTATACTGTACGAACTATAGATTCTACCCCCTAACCCTAAACCTAACCCTCACAAAAAACTTTCTGTATTTTAATATTTTCAAAAAAACATCGTTTCGTATGTTTTTTTTAAGCAATTTGAATTATGGGAACACTAGAAATGTTCATATTTATGACATAATACCCTTGTAATTACCAGTTTGTAACCTAAAAAAAACACACACACGCACACAATGTCTGAGAAGTCAAACAGTGCGCACTGGCAAACCGAACTGCTGATAAAATTTGTTCATTTGTTTTTTACATCTACAAAAATTAACTAAACAATAATTTTTAAAAATACAGTACAGCAGACATAACCCATTTGTTCACATGTTTACTATATTGTTTACAGTATTTTATTTTACTATGACAAGAAATAAAAAAATAAAACAAATACTCTACACTCTGCCCACCTCTACAGGCTGTGCAGTGTCACATGCAAAAATAACTCCAGGGGGCACTGCAGGTGAATTTAGACCCTACTCATGAAAAGGTTAAAATGCGGTACATAAGGAATTTCATTAAAAAAAAAAATTCATAAAGTTGCAATTTTAAACAATTTTTCATTGACTGCAATATGGTCTTTATATGGTTGAAAACATCATGACATTTATCTACTGGCTTTTGCATGTGAACTTTTTTTCAAATTGTTTTCAAAAACAGAAAACGTAAAGAAGAGAACGTCTCTGGTTATGTATGTAACCTCGGTTCCCTGAGATGTAGGGAACGAGACATCACGTCGCTGACGCTTAAGGGAAAAACTCATTTTCTCTGATTTCTGAACTCCTATTGGATCACGCCAATTCAGATGCAACTGGATTGAGCCAATGACATTGAGGTCGTGGCGCTCAGCTTTCTATATAAGCGGGCGGCATAATGCCATCAGTCAGAATTTATCGACTGAAAGCGCCGGCTGAGCCACCTGATAGTGATGTCCGGTAGCGCGGCTAGCTACGCGATGTCTCGTTCCCCGCATCTCAGGGAACCGAGGTTACATACGTAACCAGAGATATTCCCTTTCGATTTCCGTCACTTACATCACATTGCTGACGCTTATGGGAACGTGTATGATCATGCCACAGTACTGGACAAAGGACACATAACACATAACACTCAAGAGTGAATCTTGTTGTAACTACCCAGAGTGTAAAGAAGGGGCAGGACATGAGATTGTGTCGTACAGATACAACGCTTAGCTTATAGGAAGCGTATAAGAAATCAACCTCGACCTGACAGTTCTGAGGGGGCGAGGTAACGAGCACATCCGCATCACTCAGTAGCGGAATGCTTTGCCTTTAAGAGGGCTCCAAGCGGACCTAGTAGAGCATAGCCAGGTGCACAGTTCCACTAAGGGAATCATAGTGCATAACTATATTTTAACCAGAGAATGAGTGTCTAAAGTATGACCGAGACACAAGTATAGTAATGTATTTGTGTGGGAAACACAGTAAATATATATTCAAGCGGTATGGCCCAAGTGTGGCACCGCTTGACATTCGAATGTCTAAAGCACAGCTGAGACATAAGAGATATTGCATATAGTGTAATTAGGCAGTATAAACGAAGTATGACGGCGCTTAACATGAAGGGCCAAGTATTGCATTGATGAATAGAAAATGCTAAACAGACCTAGGAGAGCACAGGCACGTGCGGTCTGGGAGCGAAGTGAATTCATCAAGTTCTCGAAGCGGGCCTTAGAACACAGTGAATGAATGCTGCTACATAGACAACATCTGTGAAGCCACCGAATGCACGTCAAGGTTGTAAAATCGTGCAAAGGTGCTGGGCGAAGTCCAACCTGCCACTAGGCAGATTTCTTGTATGGAAACACCATTTTCCCATGCCCAAGAGGCTTTGAGTGGGTCTTATTGCCAATTGGGCATGTGGGCAATAGGGCAATGTGACAGTCACTGCTTTGAGACTGGCATGCCTTTCGAGCGACCTCCAAAACAGATGAAAAGCTGGTCCGTTTGTCTGAATTAGCTCGTGTGGTACACATAGGTGTGTAGCGCTCTGACTGGACTAAGCATATGGAGGGAGTATTGCTCTTCTGACTAGAAGGGAGGGGGGTAAAAGGCTTGTAAAGTGACTACCTGTGCCTTAAAAGGGGGTATAGAGCACTTTGGGAATATAAAGTTTTTTCGGTCTCATTTCGTAATTCCAAACAAGTAGTAAGAGAGCTGTTTTAAAGGAAAGAGAACGCAGATCGATAGTCTCGATTGGTTCAAAAGGGGCTTTAGTCAGCGCGTGCAGCACCAAGGCTAGGTCCCATGTACGGATTGTAGCTGGGCGGGGAGGATTCAATCACCTCGCGCCTCTTAGAAAACTGACCACGAAACAGTGTCTACCTACTGGCATGCCCCCTACAGCTGCATGATTTGCCGAAATAGTGGCTACATATACGTAGACAGAGTAAGACCTGCGACTAAGCACTCCTGTAAAAATTACAAAATGACAGAAATAGGGCAATTAATGGGATCATCATGTGGCGTTTTGCACCATTTCACAAACACATTCCATTTGTAGGCATAGAGCCGTCTCGTAGATGGGGTTCTAGAGTGCAAAATTGTATTCTTTATAGTCTGTGAGAGGTCTTCTTCATCCGACGTGACCTGCTCAACAGCCACACATGTAGATTCCATAACTCTGGCACGGATGTCAAATTGAGCCACAAGCCTGAGAAAGAAGGTCCCGTCTTAGTGGGATTTCCCGTGGATGCATATAAAGGAGCTCCACTATTTATGGAAACCACGGTTGATTCTGCCACCTCGGCGTGATCAGTAGTACTGTTTCTATTTCCTCCATGATTTTGGAGAGGAGTGGAGGAATGAGGTGCAGCAGGGGAATGCATACTTTCGACCCACTGGCCATTTGTGAGCTAATGCATCCACCCCCATCGGGCCTTGTCCTGTCATGGAATACCACAGGGAACAATGAGAGGTCTCCTGGGAGGCAAATAGATCTATCATCGCCCTCCCAAACCTATTCCAGATCTCCGTGACCATCAGGGGGTAGATTTTCCACTCCCCTGCGATCACTCCCTGTCGAGTGAGAATGTCCACTCTGAAATTCAGGGCTCCAGGCACATGGGTTGCCTGTAATGACAGGAGACGCTCACTGCTCCATTTGAAGAGCTGTCGCGTGAGTGTCATCATTGCTGGAGATCGCACAACGTCCTGGTGATTGATGTATACCACTACCGACTTGTTATCAGTGCGAATCAGAATATGATGCCCCGTCACCTCTGACTCGAATGCTTTTAGGGCTAAAATAACCACCAACATCTCCAAGTGGTTGATCTGCCAGATCTGTTTTAAATTCTTCCATTCCCCGAATGCCGGGCGGCCGTCGCATAATGCACCCCAGCCCGTGTTGGACACATCTGTAGTAACTACTTTACATTTGGAAACATGACCTAAGTTGACCCCAGGCTGGTAAAGCCCCGGAGCTGTCCATGGTGCTATCGCAGACAGACAATGGTTGGTGACTACAATGCGACGGTGCCGTAGCGCCATGCCTGTTGAGGAACTTGGTGGTTGAGACAGCAATGCAGAGGTCTCATGTGTAACAGACCAAGGGGAGTGACTGCTGCTGAGGCTGCCATAAGCCGAGAGCCGAGAGCGAAGCGTGCTTTGTTACAGAGTTCAAACGCAACCCCAGGAAGTATATTTCCTGACTGGAAATTAATGAGCTCTTCCTCACACTGACCCGTAGGCCAAGCGTATTCAAATGCATGAGCAGCCCGTCCCTGTGCGAGTGCGCCACAGTCTCTGACTGTGCTAAAATGAGCCAGTCATCTAGGTAATTGAGTATGCGCAGCCCCTCTGCTTTCAGAGGGGCTAAAGCTGCATCCACACATTTTGTGAATGTGCGCGGAGCGAGGGAAAGGTCGAACTGCAGGACTGTGAATTGATATGCCGTCTCCTCGAATGCAAACCTCAAGAAGCATCTGTGATGAAGAATGATCGGGATATGAAAATAGGCATCTTTCAGATCTATTGAGACAAACCAGTAATTCTTACGGATGTGTACTATGATCTGCTTTTGTGTCAACATTTTGAAAGGGCGCTTTGACAGTGCGCGATTCAGAAGCCTTAAGTCCAGAACTGGACGGGACAAGAAAATAACGGCTGTAAAGGCCTTTTTGATGCTCATTGAGCTCGACAGGTTCTATTGCCTGTACTGCTAGCAGACTGTCGATTTCTGCATGCAGAATGTGAGCGTTTTGAGATGATATTGTGGACGGCATCACGCCACTGAAGCGTGGCAGCCGTCTCGCAAACTGAAGTGTGTAACCATGCTTTAGAGTTGTTAACACCCAATTTGATATGCCGGGAAGGGATTCCCACGCTTTTATTCGCTTGGACAGTGGGGATAGCTAGATCACTGAAGAGCTTAACACGGCACCCAGCCCAGGGGCAGGGCGACGGTTTGTGGGATGTGTGTGGGTGCGTGAAGAGGAACATAGCTCTTTTTGTGAGTGTTTGTATATTTTTCTCTTCATGCACTGCCAGCAAGGAGGGCAGAGTGCACATTTTTATACATTTTATTGGTGCAGATAAAAAATTGTGAACAATCTCCCGAACAAGAATGGTGGAAGGAGAGAACAGGTATTCTGTGTGAGTCCACTTGGGGGCGGGGCTTCCCCGTGTTGAATAACGCAGACTCCTATTCATGCTGCGGAAGCCGTCAGGAACGCTGAGGCTGATCAAAGGAAGGTTTTTCCTTTGGGCGGGACACTTGGTGCGGTGGCTGTGGATAGCGGCGCTTCGGCCAAGACTTTTTCGGGTGAACGGCCAGCTCAGATGGACCCTGAGGGGCCTGGGGTGTAGAGTGTTGCCATTTCGGGGGGTGCTGCACTGAAGCGGAGCGTGAACAGCTGGGCTGAGCGGTGGTACTGTCTTGTTTAGGCATGAAATACTTCACAGCCTGCTGCTGTTTTTGGGCTGTCTGGAAGCGCTCCGACAGGGCTTCCACTGCGTTGCCAAAGAGACCAGTGGGGGATACCGGCTAAACAGATAGGGCTGATAAACAGGAGGGCCGACTTGTCCCCATCGTGCATGTCGGTCAGTGTCAGCCAAAGGTGACGGTCTAGGATGACCAGATTTCCCATGGAGCGCCCAATCGCTCCGGCAGTGGCCTTTGTTGCTCTTAGTGACAAATCGGTTATGAAGTTCTTTGAACATGGTCAGGTCGGGACCGGATTCATCCATTTTTTTTAAAGAATTTTGGCCTGGTAGACCTGGAGAACTGCCATCGTGAGCAAGGCGGCACCAGCTTGCCCAGCTGTATTATAGGCACGTCCCGCTAGTGTCAAAGTAAGCCGGCATGGCTTAGACGGGAGCAGTGAGCAGGATCTCAGGCCAGTTTCAGTCGAGGGACATAAGTGGGCTGCTACCACCTGTTCAACAGGGGGAAGCAAGCCATATCCCATTTGATCTCCGCGGTCGACAGATGTGAAAGCTACTGTATTGGAGAGGTGCAGCCTCGCCGAGTATGGTGAACTCCACGATTTGGAGAGTTCAGCGTGGACCTCAGTGAAAAATGGGCCAGGTCTATGCAGGGCAGTCTTAGTTTGGCGGCCTGGCAAAAACCACTCGTCCAGCCAAGAACGAGTTGGCTGTAACGGAGGTGACCATTCAAGCTCCAGCTCATCTATAGCCTTAGTGAGAATGCGGACAAATGGTCTCCGCCTCTTAGGGGGGGAGAAACAGCTTCCTCCATTGACGTGGACGAGGGAACAGTGTCTGACATCATGAGAGATACAGCGTCGTCATTCTCCTCTTCTCCATGTTCACCGCTGCCGAACTGCATGAGGGCGGTAGCGCCATCGGGCGGGCGAAGACTTTTAGTGAACAGGAGGGGGGAAGAAGAGTGTGGGGGTGTGGGTGCATGCGGGGCCTGAGCCGGTGGTACAGCCTCACAATCTGTTTGCTCCATATCCTCGCCTTGAGCAAGGGACAGGGGAGGCAACGGAGCGAGAGCAGTCGGGTCATTGCGCTTAAATAGCGCTATCTGAGCACGGAGCGTTTTGTGGCACATTGCCTCGCAGTGTGGGAATTCAGCCTCGACCAGCGCTGCTTCTGCATGGGTGCAGCCCAGACAGAACACACAGATCTTGTGCCCATAGACGTGGGAACAGGTTTCCCACATCTGCATTTATGCGATGGCATCTTGAAAAGGACTGTCGAGTCAGCGCAAGTGTGGAAATATTTAACTCTTTTAGCTCACCAGAGCACGGCAGGGGAACGGTCATCTTCAGGAAGGGAAGCACCATCCACTGCAGGTAAGTGCAATTCAACAGTGAAATCCAGGAGCGATGGAGATCAGTTCTGACTGATGCCGCCCTCTTATATAGAAAGATGAGCGCCACGCGCTCAATGTCATTGGCTGAATGGGCGAACGCCATTGGCTCAATTCAGTTGCATCTGAACTCGTGTGATCAAATAGGAGTTCAGAAATCAGAGAAAAGGAGTTTTTCCCATAAGCGTCAGCGACACGATGCAAGTGACTGAAATTGAAAGGTAACCATTTTGACAGAGGTATTTCTTAAACAGAAATGCTAAAACAGAATGGCACAATAATATAAATATATATAGTCCAAAATATTTAAAATGAAATTAAAATAAAAATGTACCAAGAACCAAACACTCTCCATGAGCAGGGGTGAGGTATGGGTGTGCCATGGGTCAAGTGGGTAAAAAAAAAAAAAAAAAGCAAATAAGTACAAAATTAAATAAAATAAAATAAAAAATACTCAATTCAGATGCCTTTATTGTATGATAGTAAGGCTGCCAAATGTTTCCATGCATGGAGAGTTAAATGTTATCAATCTGAATGAAGTGCTATGAAGTGCACAGTATATACTGTATAGGTAAGCCAAGTGCACACTAGAAAACTGAAGCTCCTCACCCTACACTTATTTAAAGATTAATATTTTCTTGTTTCTGTTGTGTCCTTCACTTTACATAACTAATCACTGACTAGGTGCGTCAAACACAAGATAATTCTTCTCCATGACTGTAGTTAAAATCCCTGACATTTGTTCTCACAAACTCATGCTCAAAACAACTGGAGAGATTATTTTTGAAAACATGTGGCTTTTGGTCATCTTTAAACTGAATTGCCCATCTCCTCTTTTGGTTTCTTGCTTTTTCATTGACTGTAGGTCATTGCTGCTCTCTCGCTCATCGGGATAGTGCCCACACCTGCCACTGGTCGGCCAGATTTCAAACCAGAGTTGTTATACAATAGATATATTTTAGGATGAAAGGCCAAACAATCTCGTGGCTTTTGTAAACATACCTCGCTGATCCACAAACCGCAGAAGTAAAAAGTGGCCACAAAATGCATGTAGTGCTTTCAAAGTTAAAAGGTATCTTTCTTTCCTAATGGTAGTTGAACAGGTACCCTGCATGTACCAGCTACTCCGATATACAGAAGTACCAGAAGATGCACTCATTTAGCAAACAAGCAGAACAGCTTGTTCTGAAAAATAAAAGCAAAATATTGGCCTACAGCTCATTCTGTTCGTGTAGCATTGAGCTGAGTGAGGACATTTAATGTTACTGCTTGCGTAATGAAAAAGCTGTGTGCATAATGTCACAGTTGTGTGAGAATGTGCAGATGGTGTGAGTTCCATGCTTACTTGGGGTTGACAGTGCAAATAACTAGCTGTACATTTTATATTTTAGATTAGACCCTCTCAACACACTTGACAGCACTGCTTGAGCAGGCCTGTTAACAGATCTTTCCATAAATGTTAGCTTAAGTTTTTGGGATATTTTAGCATTGAGTCTTGAGTCAGAAGGAGAGATTGGTCTACAAAGACATAAGACAGCCTACATCTCCAATTGCCAAATAAGAAGCTTATAGTTCCATATTAATGCACTGACATACTTTTTAGGATGCTTACATTGCAAAGCCATTATGGATAGCCATTTCTTGACAATCATTATTGATGTACAGGATCATATGCTTGTGCATTACATTTTAATTTGACTTCTTACATTTAAAGTGCAAGGGACATTGACATTTTTGGCTAAAAATAGCTTCTTCACTTCAGTTTTGGTTGAAGTAGAATTAATGAGGTATTTTGGTTTATTTAACACAAACAAAAAATAGTTTGAGATAAAAAAATAATTGACAGACCCCCTGCAGTACTAAAGCAGACTCCTTGTTGAACATCCATGTTGCAGGGTTATGCAAATATTCTAGCTGGTAGCTAGAGTAGCTCTGCAGAGTTTCTTTAAAGGGATTGTTCACCCAAAAATGACTGTCATATTTTATTCACTCTCATTTTGTTCCAAACCTATATGACTCTCTTTCTTCCGTGGAACACCTTTCACTTTCAATGTTTGGAAAAAAGGTGCAGTGAAAGTGAATGGTGACTGAAATCAACATTCGGCTTAGCATCTTTTGTGTTGGAAGAAAGAAAGTCATACAGGTTTGGAACAACATGAGGGTGACTATCCAATGATTAATTTTCATTTTTGGGTGAACTGTCCCTTTTAGATGATTAATTTTACATTTAGCTGTGATTGCTTGGCAAGTTTTATGCCTCTGTTCTTTGACTTAAGTTTAAATATTAGAGATAAAAAGGCAATAACGTGCAGAAGAAAATCAATCTGTCACCTATTTAGCCTTTGTTTAATGATACCTCAAAGAAAGCTGTGAAATGTGACCTTAGCCCAAAGTTCAGCCCCTGCTCTAGCCATTTCAGGCTCATTAGCCTGGCTTGTTAATCCACAGGAAGATCTCTCAGTGCAATATGCTCAACAGGTCACATTATTATTTTCTGCAAACTTTGAAAGTTTTGATAGGACACATTAACCAAAACAACAGACCACCAGGGCAGACAACAATGTGCCAAGCAGACTAATTATTTCTCATGGCCTTGAACATCTCTGCTGCCCCTCCAGGATCACTCTACACACAAAGCAACAGTCTGATGATAAAGGATGAGGCGGAAGAGCAGAAATTCTACCGGCTGTTTTCACACATGGTTTTGATTCTATCCCCCAACCCTCACAGGTCTCTTTTCACATTGCAGTATTTGGTACTGAACCGCAGTAAGTTTGCTTCATCAATATGATTGTCACAGTGACTAGTCCTACTAGAGGCAGCTATTTTACCACTTCTGCTAGAAAACAACTCAGGGGAGGAAGGTGAAAACTATACTTTTTACATGTTTTTACTCATATTTTTGTCTAGCTGATCTCTCAGACTGACAAAGCTGGTGCCAGCTAGTCTCCCAGGCTGACCAGCGTAAAAACTGCCCAAAACCCCTCTGAATTCATTGAAACACTAGCTGGGAGACTAGTTG
The DNA here is from genome assembly GCF_019703515.2 of Myxocyprinus asiaticus. Taxonomy (NCBI): domain Eukaryota; kingdom Metazoa; phylum Chordata; class Actinopteri; order Cypriniformes; family Catostomidae; genus Myxocyprinus; species Myxocyprinus asiaticus. The sequence continues at coordinate 34,987,285 of NC_059349.1, forward strand.
ATAATTTTAGGCTGATTTAAAGGGATAGTTTGCCCCAAAATGAAAATGTTATTGTCATTTACTCACCCTCATGCTATCCAAGATGTGTATGACTTTCTTTCTTCTGCTGAACACAAACAAAGATTTTTAGAAGAATATTTCAGCTCTGTAGGTCCATTCAATTCAAGTGAATGGTAGCCAGAACTTTGAAGCTCAAAAAAGCATATAAATAATCCATGTCTTCAGAAACGATATGAAAGGTGTGGGTTAGAAAAAGATATATATTTAAGTTCCTTTTTACTATAAATATTCACTTTCACTTAAACTTCCAAATTTTTCTTCTTTTGTTTTTAGCGATTTGCATTTTTCATGCATATCACCACCGACTGGGCAGGAAGAATAATTTACAGTAAAAAAGTACATAAATATTGATCTGTTACTCACTCACATCTACAATGGATTTAACCACTGAAGTCATATGGATTACTTTTATGCTGCCTTTTATTATTTTTGGAGCTTCAAAGTTCAGGCCACCATTAACTTGCATTGTTGGAACCTATAAAGCAGAGATATTCTTCTAAAAATATTTGTTTGTATTCAGCAGAAGAAAGAAATTCATACGCATCTGGGATAGCAAGAGGGTAAATAAATAATGAGAGAATTTTAATTTGGGGTAAACTATTCATTTAAGCTGCTTTTAGCAGTGAAGTGTAAAAGCCCCCTACACAAGCACACGTACACACACTAACCTGATTGATGATATAGATGCCATAGTCGATCTTCTGTCTGCGCAGGACTGGGTGCAGGTAGTGTAGCCAGTATTTCAGGTGGTTGTCTCTGTGCCTGAATGGAATGATGATAGCCACTTTCTGCTTAGGCCAGCAGTCCGGTGGCATGTATTTGCCCCCCTCTGTCACGTTAGGGTTCTCTCTCTGCACCCGCTCCAGGGTTATCTGGGAGCTGAATTCGATGAGTAGACGCCCCACTGCAGAGCAGAAAGAGAGGATCAGTGAGACCATATGAGAATATTTCAACTGCACAGTATTTGGGAAGCTACTTTGAACTGTACCTTTCCAATCCATAAGCCGATTTTCCTATTTATTTTCCCATAATGAATGCTTTATGAAACACAGAGTATTTTTACATTCATAAAAGTTTGTGCAATACATGTACAAACAATATAATCATCACTAGTTTTTTGGCCAGCAGAGGGAGTGCTACAACATTTCTTGGAGTCTCTCTTCCTTATCATTGATCCACAGATCTTAAGTTGAGACAACCAATCAATAAAAAAAGGGTAAGGCTTGATTACATTCACACACAGACTTTGCACACTAACTGACTTAAAAGCTACACATAGCCACAATCTAACCCCAATTTGCCAGTGAGATGACATAGTCTGGGTCTCAGGGACCTCTACAACACTCATTAGTAAGGTCTATGTTAATACTAAATATGTACGGAGTACGATTTTTAGGTAACAGAATGTTGTTTTCTCATCTGATCATAGAGATAGCATTCTGTCTTAAACAAAATCGAACACATCTAAAAGCAGTTAAGGTAATCAAATTTGTTAAAATACTGTACGGTAATGAAGGAAAATATTAGATAAACATGTCTAGATTAGACACATATGAAATAAAAAGTGTAAAGTTTTTGCTTCTTTGCCTGTGCAATCTTTCATGAATTGTGTTTAGTTTACCAAGCAAAAGTTTTTAAGGAATAAACAAGTTTTTGTGTTCATCCTGCAAAATTACCCTTATTTAATGTAGTTTTGATCATATTTTCTTTTAATTTGCTCATGGTTTTCAAGGATGAGAGCATGCCATACAAGCTGTCCATGTTGGCATATGCCTAATGTGTGACCGAGGCCCCCCTCGGCATAAACGCGCTGGCACACAGCTGGCCCCCTGGCATACGCAAATATGCATTTCCCCCAGTGAGCCTACTTGCACAGACCCTGTGCAAGGTCAGGGAGGACGAGGAGCAGGTCGTCCTGGTAGCACCCTACTGGCCCACCCAGACATGGTTCTCGGACCTCATGCTCCTCGCGACAGGCGAATTCCCCTACCACCTGCGGTGGTAGACACGATCACTCAGGCTAGGGCCCCCTCTACGAGGCGCCTGTATGCCTTTAAGTGGCGTCTGTTCACTAAGTGGTGTTCTTCCCGACGGGAAGACCCCCAGAGATGTGCAGTCAGATCAGTACTTTCCTTCCTGCAGGAGAGGTTGGAAGGGAGCCTGTCCCCTTCCACCTTGAAGGTGTACATTGCTGCCATAGCAGCACACCATGACGCAGTTGACGGTAAGTCCTTAGGGAAGCATGACCTGATCATCAGGTTCCTAAGAGGCACCAGGAGGCTGAATCCCCACAGACCGTGCCTCATTCCCTCATCGGACCTCTCTGTAGTTCTTCAGGGTCTACAGAGAGCCCCTTTTGAGCCTTTGCAGTCAGCGGAGCTTAAGGCACTCTCCTTGAAGACTGCCCTCCTGACTGCGCTCACTTCCATCAAGAGGGTAGGAGACCTGCAAGCGCTCTCTGTCAGTGAAACATGTCTGGAGTTTGGTCCGGGCTACTCTCACGTGATTCTGAGACCCCGACCGGGCTATGTGCCCAAGGTTCCCACGACCCCTTTTAGGGACCAGGTGTTGAACCTGCAAGCACTGCCCCAGGAGGAGGCAGACCCAGCCCTGTCGTTGCTGTGTCCAGTGCGCGCTTTACGCATCTATTTGAATCAAACGCAGAGCTTTAGGATCTCTGAGCAGCTCTTTGTCTGCTTTGGTGCACAGCGGAAAGGAAGCGCTGTCTCCAAGCAGAGGATCACCCACTGGCTCATTGATGCCATAACTATGGCATATCACGCCCAGGACATGCCGCCCCCGGTAGGGCTACGAGCCCATTATACCAGGGGTGTAGCGGCCTCCTGGGCCCTGGCCAGGGGTGCCTCTCTAACAGACATTTGCAGAGCAGCAGGCTGGGCAACATCCAACACCTTTGCAAGGTTCTACAACCTCCATGTGGAACCGGTTTCGTCCCAGGTAGTGGCACACAATACAAGTGGATAAGCCTGGGATAGCCGGCCGGGTGTATCGCTTGCACATAGCGCCTTCCACCTCCTTTTGAGCTGAAGACGTGCACCATTAATTCCCAGTAGTGTTCACAAACTTTGTTCCCTGGTTGACCTCCTCCGAGCCCTGTGGCAGTCGAGTTTTCGGAGAGACTCTCTGCCGGCCCAGTACACGTGCTAAGAGTCCTGTTATGGGGTAGGTGCTCCGCATGTGGCGGTTCCCTGTAAGGCTAACCCCATGCGATATATATCTTCTGCTAATTTGTTTCCCTGTTGGCAAACTGCGTCTTCCTTGGGCAGAGCCCCTCTGCCCCAGTCTCCATGTTTGTAGTAACTCCTCCCCCATTGGGTAGGATCTACCTTGAAGACTCTCCACATGGTTGGAAAGACCATGTGATGTATTTTTCCACTTAAATATCCCCCCCTCTCTTTGGGCGAGGTGTGATCTCCGCGGTGTCATCCCCTTGGGAGGGACACCCCCCGACTAGACCTGGCGGCCCAGTCGGATAATCCCCCTTCTTTTTTAGGGAGTCGAAAAAAAGAAGGGGAAAAGAGGCCACGACTGGGTTAGCCTGTCTCTATCATTTGGGTAGTCGACTTGTCCCCAAAGGGCCATTCGACACACATAACTATGTTGGGGGAGGTTACATGTCGACCTGGTGTGCTGGCTATAAGGCACACAGTAGTCTGCCCACCACACACCGCCAGTTCACATAACACAGTTCAGCCAATTGTGGCGTTTCGTATATATATATTTCCCCTAGTGTCAGAGTGAGTGACAGATAGGGAACGTCATGGTTACTGGTGTAACCTCCGTTCCCTGATGGAGGAAACAAGACATTGTGTCCCTCCTGCCACAATGCTGAACTACCCGCTGAAATGGCCGGACCTTATATCGGCTCCTCAGCATAAAACCTGAATGAGTGGTTGCATACCAGCTCCTTTTATACCCGTATGTCCAGGGGAGTGGCATGCAAATACCACTCGCCAATTTTCATTGGCCTTTTATCAAAGACCAGAGGTGTCTCGGGCTCCCAAGAGTGAACCCTAGTGTCACTACATCGAACACAACATCTCGTTCCCTCCATCAGGGAACGGAGGTTACACAAGTAACCATGACGTTTGTGGTCAACAGACGTGTTGGCTGGGATCACAAGGACTTCTGTCTAGGCCAGGTTGAGCTGAAGGTAATGTTCCTTCATCCAGGCCCAGACTTGAGCATGGTTCGGCACAGAAAAATTACAAACCGTTATCATCCCGGATTACTTGGCACAGTTAGCTAACCATGTGCAACCGTGCTGGTGGAATGGCTTTAGTGCGTGGTGCCTAACGATTGTCAATTTGCCTACGCAAGGTAATAAAAGTTAATAAAAATATGTGTGTTTAGTGCATCTTCATTATTTTATGATGACAGTTTAAATAGTATAGTACATTATTTTCACCTTTAGCATCTTAGATGTAGATTACGCCAGCTATCTCATTAAAACTTATAGAATATATAATATATTACTCATATAATATTTTTTATAAATGTCCTTTTAAGCTAGCCTGGGCACTTTTACCTCTGTGTGTGTTTGTGTCCTTCAGCATATTATGGTAAACCTCTCGCCTTTTTCTCTTTGCATTTGCGACATGTGACATGTCTTGTCTGTGCTTTAGCAGAGGAAAAAGCAGGGGGAAAAAGCAGTCCTAAAAACTAGAATATGCGATTATCCTCCATAGCACACTTGCTCCAATGTTAACCTCTCACACCATCGCCAACTGAAATATTTGTTATGTATACATTCTGATCCTGATTTTGCAGCACCACAGTGGAAAAAGAAATCATAACCATGCTAAATGGCCCAGATCAGCACTGAACGGCACAGTTTTGCAACAAGAACCATTCAGCCCGATGGTGGAAATGGGGCTATAGACATCTGTTAGAAAACATCAAGGACCTCTGTGTAATCTGACCCTTTAACACTTAGAGAGCTTATAGATATCGAGCTTATTGAAAGCCTGACCCTGGCAGCCACAACATCTTAGCTACTAACACATCACTTAAATTCTGAACAACAGCTTGGCACACTCCATTTCGGGAGGCAGGGGACAGGTCTGGTTAAAAATAAATTTGTAGTTGATTGGATGCAAGGCCAATTGCAGCACCTGCTCTTGTTTTCCCATCTTCTACATCATTCAAATAAGCAGTAGCAGGTCAGCAGTGTAAGGACGCAGAAGGCTGTCAGTGGATGTAACAGACATTCTTCAGTCCTGAGATAAAGGTACTTCTCCTAAGAGGACCTTCTAAAAGGGTGATTATCACGAAACATGCCAAAAAAAATAATAATAATAATAATAATAATTTCAATGATAATTCTCATTAACTTAACAATTATTTTTTAGATGTTGTTCTACAATGATTTTTTTGTTTTTTGTTTTTTTGTTGTTTTTTTTGGTAACACTTTACAATAAGGTTCCATTTGTTAACATGAGTTAACAACATTAGTTAACATGAACTAACAATAAACAATAATTTTACAGCATTTATTAATCTTGGTAAATGTTAATTTCAACATAAATTTTTAAAATCAAAAGTTGTATATGTTAACATTAGTTGATGCACTATGAACTAACATGAACTAACAATGAACAATTGTATTTTTATTAACTTGCATTAACAAAGATTAATAAATGCTGTAAAAAATATTTTGTTCATTGTGTGGCGCAACAACTCACCCCTCCCCCTTGTCATCGTCACGACACCTCTTAGTCCTTCACCCAGGCCCACAACGGGAGTGGGCTATAGACGAGGAGAGGCACAACTTTATGAGCCTCGTTTGGGCAGCGGATGACGAGGCACACCTAATGAGAGTTGAACATTATCGATGCTGCCATAAAAACACAGAGCATGCCTCTCCTTGGAAGGCCGGCTTCTATCTTCTTGTGTGCACACACAGGCGTCCTTGCAGATTCAGGAGCAGAGTGGGGAGGGTACCGGCTGAATTAGATGCGTCGCAGGGGGATTGGAGCATGTGTCGTGGCCGACAGGCATGGATGATGGGTCGCCTTCCCCTCACACTCCCTGTGGCCCAGGGAAGTTGAGAGGCCAAAGGATCCGCCGCTCCTCACGCAACAGACCACGGGGGGGAGTGTGTGCGGCCACTGGACCCCGCACGCATCCTGGATCTTCCTATGGACACTCTCCATCCTACACGATGCCTCCCTTTCACCGCGAGGATGCCAGATTCCCCTTTTTTTGGACACTATTTCCCCAAGGACACTTTATTTCCCTTTTTGGGCATTTTATGTTAATTATTATTTTCAATAAAACGTGTCTCTCCAAGGCTTGATGCCAGTCCCACTGTGTCAATCTCTTGCTCACCCTGCCACAGTGGTGGAGAATGCGGGCACTTCCATGAGCAGGGACGTTGCAGTTGGGCACCAAGAGTGACGTCACTTGCCCTCGTTTGTCAGTTAGAAGGAAAGCCTGGAGCGGAGAATCCATGGGGACGGCCTCCCAACCGCAAAAATGGTAAGTGGCACTTAAGAAGCATTTACCCTGAAGTTGGTTGAGGCTGTCATGTTTAAACCGTGTTTTCTCTGTCTCTGCCCAGGTGCGAGCGAGGGGGTGAGCTGGAACAGAGAAGTATCCTCTATATGTCCACTTCGATTGTAGGGCCTGGCTGAGGAAGTACCATTCCTCTGTGGGCCCAGGGAAGAAGAGAGGCCAAAGGAGCCGACGCCCCTCACACCTGGATCATCCTGTGGACACTCCCCATCCTACACAATGCCCCCTCTTTCACTGCGAGGACACCAGATTCCCCTTTATTTTGGACACTTCTTCCTCATGGGCACTTTATTTCCCTTTTTGGACATTTTATGTTTATTATTATTTCCGAGGCTTGACGCCAGACCCACCGTGTCTGTCCCTTGCTCACCCCGCCACAACTGTCATGATACCTAATGCATTAACTAATGTTAACGAATGGAAACTTATCGTAAAGTGTTACCGATTTAAGAATTAAAATCAGCAAAAATGAAAGGCATTATCAAAGGGAATACTACTATGATGTATAAATACATTACAATTTAAAGAAATGTATCATTTTTATCACATTGTGGTAACGAGAATATCATAATGACCATCTTTTTTTGCATTGCGGTAATCAGAATTGAAGAGTAAAATGTGTAATAAACTATATATATATATATATATATATATATATATATATATATATATATATATATATATATATATATATATATATTGCACTATAATGAAAATAATGTCACACTGTAAAAAAATTGTTAATGGCCCTAAAAATTATTTTGATAAATGATTTTAAAAATGATAATACATTTCTTATTTGTTTATAAGAAAAAATAGGACCAAGACATTTTCTTGAGAGGTTTCGTGAGAATCACCCAAAAGCAAGACCAGTATTTCTTTCTCTCTCACTCATTCGATCAGATTTCCTGACCATGACAATTTCACAGTCAGATGTTTATAATGACATTCCCTTCTGTATGTTTGCAAATATCCCATGCTGTGCTCACTCTAATAGTTTCAATTAATAAGCTGTAACTGGCTGGTCCTCACGGATACAAAGACATATAACAGGAGAAAAAAAAAGTGTTGTTGTGTTCAGCCACCAACCTAATTACAAGCACTTTCCTCCTACTTTAAAAAAATCCAGTGTGTGGCTTCTCTGCGTGCCGTCCCGCCTATCTCTCCAAAGGTCCCTTTGAAGTGATCTCTACAAAGGCTCATTGGATCCAGCTACTTCAAATTAGCGTCGGTATATGAGTAAGGAAAGCAGTCAAGTTGCTGCATGGAAGGAAGCAGTGTGAAAGCGTTGCTTAATGATGAATACCTTTCTCTGGGTTGCGCTCTGAACACCTAACACAGTGGCTCCTGTACACAGTTCTCTCCACTCAGATCTCAAATGACTGAGGCCATTGATAAGTGAGGAAGAGGTAAACAATTGCCTCCGGTCCCACCGATGCCTAGTCATAATACCGCTGATGCAGATACAGCTTTACTGAAGAAGGATTGATGTTGAAGCTTAGTGTCAACCTCAGACAACATGCCCACAGACAGTTCATGGACCTTCTGATGCATATTGCAAACAGAAAAGGCAAAAGTTGGCTAAAATCGGCAGTATCACTCTGATTGACTTGCTTCGACGCAATAATTTAACCCTATATTCAGAATTGGGGCAACCAAATGTAATAATTTAAAGGGTTAGCCAAAAATTAAAATTCTGTCATTATATACTCATGTTAATGCAAACCTGTATGACCTCCTTTTTTCTCCAAAACACTAATGGAAATGTTGTAGTTGCAAATGTTGTGTTTGTCTCAGTCAGCATTCACTTTCATTGCATCTCTTTTCCCTACAATGGAAGTGCATGGTAACTGAGGCTGTCATTCTGCCTAACATCTCCCTTTTTGTTCCATGGAGGACAGAAAGCCATACAGGTTTGGAACACTGCCAAGTTATATGACAAAATGTTCTTTTATTGGGTAAACTATCAACAAAAAAGAAAGGCAGTACCAAGGAAGTACTGCTATGATGTTGTGACAAGGAGGAGGGCGTGGCTGGGCGGTGAGGGTGCACGGCTGGCCCTGAGTCAACTAATCAGTGGGAGAGAGAGATATAAAGGGGAGCCGGAGATGCCAGTTAGAGAGAGAGAGAGACACACACACGGCTGCTGTGTGTGTGTGTGTGTGTGTGTGTGTGTGTGTGTGTGCGTCTATGAATTTTATGTTGTTTTAAGTTTTTCTGTTTAAATTTCTGTCATTAAAATTTACGTTGACTGTTCTACCGGTTCCCACCACCTCCTTGCCCACCTTTACCCTGTTACACTGGTGCCGAAATCTGGGATGTAGGAGGGATGAGCTGTCATGGAGTCCTCGCCGCTGCGGTCCGCCGGGGGACGGAGGAGTCGCTGCTGTCCACCGGGAGTCGGAGGAACCGCTGCCATCTGCCAGGAATGCGAGGAGCAGTTCCATCTGCCAAGGGTTGGAGGACTCACTGCTGTCCGCCAGGGGAGGAGCTGTTCTGTCCACCAGGGGTCGGAGGACTCGCTGTCATCCGCCCGGAGAGGAGCAGCTGTTGTCCGCCAGAGAGCGGAGGAGTGACTGAGGACCAGATGACAGTGTATCTGGGGACTGGCAAGCAAGTTTTTCTCTCTCTCTTCTCTCTCTCTGTGTCTCTACCTCTTGCCCTTTCCCTCTACCCTCACCCTCCCCTCATCTCTCCCCAGGTTCCCAGGAGGCGGGGTGGAACATCGGCTGGCGGAACGAACGTAAGGGCAGCGTCTCCCCTCCAGAGGTGTGCGGATGGCGCCCAGGCCTGAATCGGGTGGGGGAGGAGTGTGACGAGGAGGAGGGCATGGCTGGGCCATGAGCGTGCATGGCCGGCGCTGAGTCAACTAATCAGCGGGAGAGAGAGATAAAGGGGAGCCGGAGAAGCCAGTTAGAGAGAGAGAGAGAGAGAGAGAGACACGGCCACTGTGTGTGTGTGCGCACATCTATGTGTTATGTTGTTTTAAGTTAATTTCTGTCATTAAAGTTTACACTGACTGTTCTGCTGGTTCCCACCTCCTCCTTGCCCATCCCTTACCCCATTACAGATGTGTAAATACTTCATAGATTAAATAGTAATAAAAAACAATCCACATTGTGCTAATGAGAAAATCATAATGACCTTTTTTTTTTTTTTTTTTTGCATTGCAGTAAAAAATCTTAATAGCTTTAGCGTCAGGTTGAGCAAATTATGACAGAACTTTAATTTTTGGGGTAACTATCCCTTTAAGACTCACAAGATAATGTATATCGGTTGTCCATAAATCTATTCCTGTAAGTGGGCAGTTCTTAGCCAGAGTGCTGCTATGTAGATCAGGCTTCATGTCAATAGCCAAAAGTCTTGCTTCATGAGACTAAGTGCAGCCAACATGTAATATTAGCCAAGCCACCATGGGGGATAAGCCCAGTGAAGGTGTAATTGTAACGAATGAGGCTGGTATCCCTTCAGCCGACCACCAGAGGGAGCCCTCTCCCGAATACTGACACTATACCTTTCTTCTATGGTGACTTCCTGTTTGTACTATATAAATAGCCATGCTTCTCCATTGTGACTTTGTGAAGTATTGCCACTGCCTTACCAACCGTTATTCTCATGGCCTGTTTATTGCCTACCTGTTATGACCATTGTTCCTGCTTTATGGATTTACCGATATTGGATTACTGTTTTGCTCTGTTTGCCTGGTTGGACTGATTACCTGTGTAACAACAATATTGCCTGCTTCAACAATTACATCTCTGTCTTTTGTCTTGGATTTGTTTGCTGATTATAATAAACTTCCTGTATATGAATTCTACCTTCGCCTCCATGTCGAGTCCCTTACAGTAATATGCAGTACTGTACTGTAGGTGCCGTCACTTAAAGCACAAAGAGTTTATTAACTGATTCTCTTGGCCACACACTCCATTATTGGCTTTCTCACTCTAATTCTCTCTCTCTCTCTCTTTCTCTCTCTGTCCCTCTCTCCCCCCAGCTTTCTTCTGACCCCTGAGGAGTGCTAGCATCGTCTCTCAGGCCAACAGCCAACAAAGTTATGCAATATCACAGCAAATAATAATGCAGGCAGCTGGAGAACAGGAGAGAGTTAGAGAAAGAAAAACAGAGAAAGAGAAACATAAATTTTTATGCCTTGAGAATGGCTTATGAAACATCAGTTAGAATGAGTTGAATTTTGTAAATCAGTAATATTTTCCATTAAATGCCATCATTTTTCTGCTGTGGCGAGCAGGGCGGGGCCGAGTGGCATCTGGGCAGAGCTAGGCTGGGAAGATAAGTGGTGAATGAGCTCCACCTGTGTGCCACACCGGTCTTGCATTCCAGTGAGGGGTGGCGGGAGTATTTGAGGAGAGGAGACAGTGGCAGATGAGAGAGAGGGAGATGCATGAAGCTGTCTGTGTGTATCTGTGTGTCAGTGTGGTGTTGCTGAAAAGCAAACCTTTTGTGTACTGCTGAAAAGTGGCCTTATTGTATGCAACTGAAAAGTGCAACAATAAATGTCTACGTGTTTTGTCAAGCCGGCCCCAGCTTCCTCCTTTCCATAATTGTTACATCTGCAAAGGTGTGTTTATGAATTTAAAACCATGAGGTTACATTGTGCATGATAAAAAACTTAAAGTACAGTAAGTATGTTTTTTGTTTTTTTGGTAGAGAAAACGTAACTTTCAGTGAAAATATAAATATTTTTCCTGGCACATATACAAATGAGGTTTGTAGAATTAACGCGTTCATTTAGTGCAATTAATTATATAAAAAATAACGTGTTAAAATCATGCCCCCTGACCTGTTCGTAAATTCTGTAATAAAAGTACGGATTTTCCTACCATACGAGCTGCAAGTGGGCAGAGAGATCTTCCAATGTTCATTACATATGTTAAGCAGTTGTAGAGGCGATGTCAGCAAGCAAAATCACTGACTTTTTCAATATTGAAGTACATCTGTTTTTACAAGCCGCGTGAATAGGTGGCAGCGTGCCTCAACAAACCTTACAAGCAGCACAGCCACAGAATGAGAACCGCTTACTGAGGAAGCACAACAGGTGGGCAAAACGCAACAGAATACAGGAATCTTAAGAAGTGATTTTAAAAGTTTCCACTACTTTTAACTTGACAGAGCGTCCTAAAAATGCAGCATTTATGACGCTGAATACTAGTGAGATGCTCCAAACACATCCGTCTGAGGCATGCACATGTAAATAAAGCGACAATTAAAAATAGCGCAGATGGAACGCAAGAATGCGTACTGTGAGAACTGGACACATTAACTAACTCAATGCAATGATATGAGAATAAAACAAACGATATATTGAGTTCTTAAGCCACTTTTTGAATTGTGTATTCAATGCTTTATTCATCTGCCACAATAATGCAATTAATTTCAAACTGAAGTTCAATCTGTAGCCTGTTATATATTTATTATAGATATTATATTTATAAGTATTTGAATTATTATGCATTATCTATATGAATTATCTTTATTTGGAGGCCTTTCTCAGCAAATAATGATTGCGTGCGATTAATTGCGATTAATTCGATTAATTAACTGTCATGTCATGTGTCAAGGTTTGGTTGAAGAGAGGGTGAGGAAAATAAACAAAAAACAGAAACAACCCTGTAGGGGAAAACTCCAAAGTCCATGGCAGAACACTACAGGACAGACTGGGTTCGATGCTCTGGGGTGGAACCGACACACAGGGCAGGGCTGGGACCGACACACAGGGCAGGGCTGGGACCGACACAGGAGAACCTAACAGGGTGATAAACCACAGTAAACTGGCCCAAGACAAAAAACCAATGGGGTTAAATAGGACAGAAAACGAGGAGGGAAATCAGGAAAGCAGGTGAAGCAAATGAACTAATAATGAGGTAACAACGGGGTGGGGTCAGGACGAGAGACAGGAGAGCACATGGCAAACAACTTAACAAGAACCATGTGCTCACAACAAACACAACAGACCAGAGAGAAAGAGCACATGGCAATGAAGCCTTCATTGGCCATGTACTCAAACAAACACAGACAAGACAATAGAGCACATGGCAATGAAGCCATCATTATCCATGTGCTCAAACAAATAGACAAGACATGGAGCATGAGTGTCCGGATCCTGACTCAGAAACAAGACCGAACCAGACCGAAGAGTCAGCATCCAGACACCATGCTCTGAACATGAGACACAGACTAGACAGAAGAGCACACGGCCAGCAAAACAACCAAAGCCGTGCACTCACACAGAGATATAGAACATACTTGTCAGGATCCTGTCACCACAATAAACCAGACTGACAAAGGTGACAGGATCCTGAAAGTCATGTAATTAATTTGATAGACAGCCCTAACAAAAATACATTGTTTAAAAATAAAATCTTTAAAAATATTTTAAAATAAATATCTTGTGGGGCAAGTGAAAATATTGGCAGGACAAGTACAAATCTGAATAGCTAGCCCAATTGGGTCGGCAGAAAAAAATCCTTATTGTTGAGCGCTGCATTGGGTCGTAATTAGAGAGAAGGATAGCCTTGTCTTGTTCAGGAAGATTATCTGTAAATCTACTTAACTTATACTGGCGCACAAGCTCAATCCAATTATTTCTCTTTACTTTGACACCTGCCATGATGCTTAAATCCAAACATTGAAAAGAACTCCACCCGGCCATAACCTTTAGCACAGGGCTTTCAGCCAGATGCTCAGCTCTGATCGAAGAGGAGGGCTGTGTTCTGCAGCAAGTGTCACCTTTGTTTTACACACTGTTACATGTCTCATTATGGTATTACTTATTTATTTGCCATAACATCATAACATTCTTGTAATGACCCTTCACAAGGAGGAAAATCAAATGTATTGATACTGCTAATTATTTTGTATTTTTTTTTTTTTTTTTTTTTTGTACCATCCTAATACCATCATTTGGTACCAACATTTAAAAATGCGCCTCAAGACCCCTGTGTTTTGCTCCCCATTGCGCTCTGTCCAGCTGTTTTTGAACACAAAAATGCACATTGTAAACACGTTCTTGTGCTAAAAATAGCAAGACACAGCTCAACGAATAGAACAGAACACAGGTGTCTTGAGATTCGTTTAAAAAAAACAACAAAAAAAAAACAGCAAGAAATGGTGCAATGGTCAAAGACGTGCATGTTTACATAGAAAAACAACTCAGAAACAGCACTGACGGATGCAAAAATGTTCAGTGTTAACAGCCCCTAAGAAACATGCCTGATCAGCCTGATCATTGCTTTATTTACTGCTTATATGCTTTTTGTTTTGTTTGCTGTAAGACACAAAGAGATTATCACAATGTCTGAGTTACAGCTCAAGAAATGAGTAAAGCACCATTAAAATGATCATAAAAATAATCTATGCTATTTGTGTGCTGTATTCTGAATCTTCCGATGACGTTTGATCGCTTTGTGTGAGAAACAGATTAAAGTGTTTTAGCAACAATCAGCGCTCTCAGATCCGATCCACGACTCATTTAAACATTCAAAACAGAGCTGTTCAGGTTGTAGTCCACAAACCCGGAAGAGAATCGCAATGGGTTCCCTTGGGATTTTCCTATGTGTTTTTTATAATGGGGTTTAAACACAGTCATACCTCAAACGTGAATTTGTTGCTGTATTGTATTGTTGTATACTGGAAGCTCCTGTCACCAAGACAAATTCCTTGTATGTGTAAGCATACCTGGCAATAAAGCTGATTCTGATTCTGAACATGAATTTTGAAGCCGTTTTGAATTGCATTAATTTTTTTTTATTGTTTTTATTCACGTTGGAGGTATGACTGTGTGTAATTTATGTTGTAGAACAAAACGTCCAAGTATCGTCAAGTAATGTTTACCAAAGACCTTATTTTAGTTCAAAAACCCTATTATAAGAACTCATAGAAAATCCTGAGGGAACCCATGGAGAATTAGACTTCCGGGTTTGCCTACAAATTGACGTCGTGGCTCAACCTCAACAAGCGTTGCAACCGGTTATGACAGCTGTGATGTCAGTGATGTCAAATGCCATTGGCTCTCGCATGTCATGTGACTGACTGCGACAATTAAATGTTTGGATATATTTTTTTGAATGAGATGCGGCTGCCTTCATTTTCAGCAATTAAAACCTTCAGTTTCACTCTGTTCCTCACACGGAGCTATCATATGGTTACTGAAGACTTCAAATGCAACATGAGTTGTTTGGAATACTTTATGGTGCTTTTTTATCATTTTGTTATACAAATTATTGTGACTGTACTTGTATCTGTTATGTTTTTTATATAATTTGTTGGTTATATTGTTGTTATATTATTGTTCAGGTTTAGGCTTAGGGGTAGGGTTAGGTGTTCAAAAATATCTATATTATAGTGTAATGTACATTTACTTGCCTGTTTTATTTTGTTTATAAGTGGTTATGTTTAGGAATGGGGTTGGGTTAGGGGATCTTAAATATCAATATGATAGTATTATGTAACTAAACATATAAACATATAGCAGATTGTCGAGCCTGTGACAGAATCGTCCGAACTGAGGTGAGAATGGCTTGACACTGACGTTTTGATAATGCAGGCAAAAAGTCGCTGCGGTGACGTCTTGGTCATGAGCAGGGTTGGGGAGTAACGGAAAACATGTATGCAGTTACGTATTTAAAATCCAAAATATTAGTAACTGTATTCCACTACAGTTACAATTTAAATAGTTGGTAATCAGAATACAGTTACTTTCAAAAAGTATTTGTATTATTGAAAAGATTACTTTGCATTTGTTTCATTTCATATTTATTCTATTCAGTTGGAAAACATTTATCCATATAAATAATGCGATCTGAGAAGCATTTGAACAAAGGTGAAACACTTTATGATTTGTTACATTCATATGTGAACACAGAGGGCGTTTTCACACTGTTTTGAGTTAAAAGATGGATCTGACACCATTAGAGAACTTTCCCATGGGAGCTTAGCAGAGAGAATCCACATCCAATCAATAAAAGGTGTCGATGTGTACATTCTGAGGGGTTTGGTAGTAAGTTTGGAGCAGCGTGATTATATTTTATAATGAATTCTATTAAGAAAACCCATGTTAGATCCACATCTAGATTTTTTTCTTCCCCTAGTAAGACCTTTGATAGAATCTTACTCTATATACATTTTTGTATTTATTTATTTTTTTCTGTAAAATATCTAATAAATCCTTAAAATAAATGTACTTGCGAAGCTACACTGCATAAGATATTTAGGGTTTTTCAGAGAATGTATTTTTAATATAAGTACATTTTGTCTCACTGTGATGGCAGATTTTTTGCACATTATTCAATTGTTTATTATCAAAAACAAGTGAAAAAATCTGCCAATGCTGAAGTGCTAAAAGTAACACTCCCAACTCTAATCATGATACTCCCTTGAGTTTTGCACATCTCTAACTTGGTGTGACATGCAAATATCATGGTATATAAATACTGTAGTCATTCAAACTACAAAATAGCATACATCAAAGAACCATGGTATGTCCATCTGTGTTCATATCTATATAAAGTATGTCTGCATCATCGATGAACCATGATGCCACCACAGTACTTTTTTAAAGACCATTTACTCAAGAGAGGGTGAAAAGTGTGATTAGTCCCAGTGCATGTTTTTTTTTTAAGTCACCCTGGGTCATTCCATGTTCTATTGCCGTGTCTCTTGCCGTGGTGATGGAGTGCTGGCCGCCTGGTGAACTACACAGCAGAGCCACGTGGCTGTAAGTGACCAGTGAAGCAGAAGAGACAGAGGAAGAGGAAGGGTTGAACAGATGGACGAGTCACTGAACATAACACACTGCACGCTGAGAGCCATAGAAGTAAAGCAGGGAATGAAGGTGGCTAGGAAAGACAGAGAGAGTGGGAGGACAGAACTGGAGGCGAATTGTCAGAGAGAGACAAAAAAGGAGAGAAAGATATTGAGCATGACTTCGAAAGGGAGAGAGGTGTAATGAATACCTTTGCTGGGTTTGAATGCTGGCTCCAAAATTTGAGCTCTGCATGTGCACTTCAGCCTCTATAGAGTAGAGACCTGTAACACACCAGCTGCACCAACACACCTCAACCATGCAAAAAACCAACTGCCATTGGACACAGTGGTGCTCGAAGCAAATATCATACATTTGAGCACCACTGTCAAATGTTTAATGAAACCTGAGCAGGTGGTAATTAACAGTCAATGCCAAAAATGTTATTTTGTGCCCTTCTGATTTCATATTTGTATATCATAGGTTCTCAACCTTGGGGTCATGACCACAAGAAAAACTTGTGGCTGGTGAAGTTAGCTAAGAAGCCTGGTGGGGACACCAACAAAACCAACATCCCTTGCTGGAAACCAGAGGCTGTATTACAGAAACATCCAAACTCTAGCTTTTCCGTTTAATAACCATGGAGATTTTAGAATCTTAATTTGAACTGGACAGATTTTCATTTAAGATTTAAGATAGGAAGCCAGCTGGGATCTCAAGATTCAATTACTGCCCATTTGAACTCTGCTCTCCTTTATCTGACCATCACAATTTAAATTTCACACGGACTGATATAATAGGGTATCCAAATGCATCTATCGCCCTGGGGCTCAATAATTCATAGCCTCTCCTTTCAGCGGCAGATCAACGCAGTCCATGGTGGGTTAATGTTACATCCTGCTGAATAACACATTGTCTGGCGCTGCACGACTTCAAAGGTGAGGACAGAGGTGAGGCAGTGGCTTTTTATTGAAGGGTACGTTTACACCACTGGCATGGGCCAACCTAATGGACGCTCTGCGCTACTCGATTGGCATTTCACAGAGAAGCTTTGGAGACTCACTGACAGACACTAAAGGCCTTTGATGGAGCAGCCCCATCAGTGCTGGTGTCAGCCACCCATAAGTAAAGCAGACACTGGGGAACATTGAGGTGATGAATGTTCGCATCCATTGCAGAGACAGGGACGTAGCCTCAAGTCAAAGCAGGAGTTTATAAAGGATAGAATTCAGATATTGCTGTGCTAATCGGTGTGCTGAATGACCAGTTAGAGGCAAATAGGCCTGCTGAAAACAGTGAGATTACCCCTGAGAGAGCAGGTAATGTTGATAAGACTCTTCCTTATTGAAGCAAACCGCATTCTGGGACATTTGACACTTTGGAATCACAAGAATATCACATTGGATGCTATTGCTTTTTTCTAAAACCTTTAAAGTCATCATAGGCGCATTTTTGATGTGTAGGCTGTTCCAAAAGGTAGGCAACTTAAAGGGATAGTTCACCCCAAAATATAAAGTCTGTCCCTCATTTACTCTCCAATATGTTGTTCCAAACCTGTATGACTTCATTTCCACCTGGTATAAGATGCGTTTCTGGTGATTCCGATCACATGTGGTCAGCTCTAAATACAGGTCTAAATGGGGTCTAAAATGTTTTGTGGTCAGATCACAAAAAACACATACAAATGTGGTCAAAAATGCATGTGACCACATTACATTTGAGGTGTAAACGCTAATCCGTCCTCTATGCCCTTTCTTTGTATTTTCTGACTTTGCTGCGCTTATCATGCAGTAACACACTGACATAGTGATTGATATATGTCATCATGAAACAGAGACCCCCCCCCCCCCCTCAAATCCAAGTGGTCACAGGAGACGCATTTAAGCCACCAAATGTAAACAGCAATGTGTCTCACCTGATCACATGTGATCGGATCACCCGAGACACCATAATACTAGGTGGAAACAGGGTTTATGACTTTCTTTCTTTCATGGAACACAAAAAGTAAATGTTAGACAGAATGTTAGCTTCAGGAGACAAAGGCTGTCAGTCCCAAAAAATGGGTTTGGGTTTAGAACAACATGAGGGTTAGTAAATGATGGAAGAAGAAGGCAACTGCCTATGTAGACTGTTCACTAGGATTTGGAACAGAGCTTATTATCACATCTAAAAAAATGGTGCTGTATTCACCTGCTTGTGCAAAGTTTCAAGGAGAGTGTAGTTTGTCTTCCTGTCTTGTACTTGATCACTCACTCAAGAACAGGTGTTTTTCAAAGCTGTCTTTAATATAGCCATTACCTATTCAAAGCAGTGCACACATCTCTCACAGAAACAGCCTTAAAGCTTCAGTCTTTTGCTGTCAACCATCAGAGCACATCTCACTTACAGTGCTATTTCTGTAATGAAATGGTGCTATATACCCAGTATTCACTAAGTGAATGTAAGAATCTCTTCACATCTTTTGTCAAATGGACACAAAAAACATCCTTTTCAAGCCCTGCCAAGCATCGTCTTACACTTTTGTAGGTCTCTCAGCCAAATTTCATGCTGTAAAATAGTATTCTTAGATCAAGAAAAACATGTTGAAAAAATAACCAGTGATTAACTTGATTATTATATATATACTCTATATTAGTGCTGTCAGTCTATAATTTTATTTAATCACGATTAATCACATATTTTTTTTTTTTTTTGTAGTTAATTGCAATTAATCACAGATTTTAAAAGTGCTGAAATTTGACATTATATATACTTATTTTGTTTTCAAAATGTATTTATTACCATCTTAGGAAAGAAAACAAAACAATATGTAGCTATATAATGCTTTATTAACATTTTCTAAACAAAGCGTTCCACAATATAAACATAAAAATGCACTAAAATAGCACCAATTCAAGTAACAATTTCCGTTTCCCAAAGTCTAAGTGGAAGTTTGACAAATTTAAAGAACTAGTCCATATATAGGTTGCATATTCATTGCAATGGGCATTACATCTCATAAACTCTCATCCTCAACAATATTAATCTGCCATTAGACTGTGGCTTTGTTTTTTTGTGTGTTTTTTTTTACTTGCTATTACTTAGTTATAACAATTTTCAGGAACGCATTCCAATGCAGCTTTTCAATGACGACACACCCAGATTGTTTTTAAGTCGAACCGAATAACATAGAAGGTAAATTAGATTAATGTTTTTTTGTTTTTTAATAAAAATAGGCCTGTCCTCATGAATAATTAATATGTTTGCACTGTTTCACTTTTTGCAAGTTTCATTGTTGTTGATTTTGCTATCATGTTTAGTAACTTGTGTGTTGTGATGTCAGGATTTGTTTGTTCCTTTACTTAACTTTTGCCCTTGTCACGTTTTATGTACCAACTGGTCGTGTGCGCTGGCATCTGAAGTAATGGAAAGATAGTGAAGGCCATAAATAATGCCTCATTCCCATTTCCTGTTGGTCTGGCTAATGATCATGGAGAGAGAGAGAGAGAGAGAGAGAGAAAAGCATTTTCCTGTAATCATAATTAAAGGATGAGAGGTTCTTGTAGTAGGAGCCCTCCACTCAGTGACCACAGACGGACGAATCCAATCTCAACACCAAGACCCCAGAGAACCCAGCTAATAGATATGCAGTACAAACTGTACAAATTATGAAAAGCAATTTCTGTCAATGGTGGCCCATAACTCATAAAAGATCTGTATAACAGATTAAAATAAAAAAATTGCAAATAAAATATTTTATCAGCCTCGACTATAGTGATAGAGTAGACCACGGAGGTACATAATACCTATCTGTTAGTGTTCCCAGAAGCCCCCAGAAGAAAATGTTTTTTCATGCTGCCATTTTTGTTCATGTGGACTCATTTCTGGACTATCACCCTAAACAAGCAAGGAAATTCATGCTGGTCTAAGTCTTTTCAGCAGGGATCTAACCTAATATTTAGGAGGGATAGTATTTCATAAAGTCATAAACACTGTGAGAATGTGTTAACAGTGAACTGAATACGAATCTGTTTAACGAAAAACAAAGAAACTAGACGGTTCATCAATTGAAGGGTCCACTGGTGTACAGAAATGTAAAGAAGGATTAAGTATCTACAAACAAAAGGCGGGACATTGATGGATGTCAGGTGCATTCTAGAGAGCTCTGGAAATGGTCTCCATTCAGTATACCCCTCCGGCCATGTGATGATGGAGTTTTCACATTTCTGCCCTGCTAAACCCAGGCAACCGTATTCCACCTTCTTCAGTACCCTGTGACAGATTTGAGTTCCAAACAGGCGAGAGCCCTGGCAATAAAAGGGCCAGCTGAGAGCGACACAGAGTGAAGAAAGAAAGGATCCTTTTGTTTGGGGCTCCCAGCTGCCATCACCCACAGTCAAACCCAGCCTTTCATGTGAAACCACAGAAGCTGGGCCAACCAGAGGAGAAGGCAATCTCACACCACTACCTCCATAGGTAATGAACAGGAGCCGGAAGCAGCACCCTCGAGCTGCGCACATAAACATCTGCCAAGCCCTGCTAAGGGTCACATGAAACTAGACCTATCCATAGCAAAGCTGAAAATAACTCCGCTTTCAGAGAAGTAATGTAATGTATAGATATGGAAAATATCTGCAAGCTATCACCATATAGGGGTTTGGTAATGCAAAACAGGAATATGAATATTAAAACAATTTATCCTTAGTCCTGCAATCGCTCTCCTATACTTTCTATTTCAGGCCAGAGGCAAAATGCTGTGAAATGTTGCTGTTTCTTCTTGCTGCATTTGAAACATCTCTCAATGCTGCAATCCCTTTTACAGTAATGTCTAGAAATGGAAAAGATCTGCAAGGTATCACCTTATAAGGCTTTGGTAACACTTTGGTCCATGTTTGGATAGTTTAGGAGGAATATGAAATAATTTATCCTTAGTCCTGCAATCTCTCTCCTCAACATTCTATTTCAAGCCAGAGGCAAAATGCGGTGAAATGTTGCTGTTTTCTCTCGCGGCATATGAAACACCTCTCAATGCTGCAATCTCTTTTACTTTATACTTCCAGTAAAAAGGCAGGTAAAAATCCAAAGAAAACTTACAGTAAAAAGACCATACTAGGTCAACGTCAAGTTATCCACAATAATACACAGCCAATACAAACATGATGACAACCTCCCTTAAATAAACTTGTTAAAAGTTTTTGCCCACTAAAGTGAAGCACTGTTATTCACAGCCTGTTTTATATGGAGTATATGGATGCACAGAATTAACTATGCTATGCTGGCAATTTGCTAAACGATCCTTGACCCTAGTATAAAGTTTTCTTATGACCCTACTGTAAATGAACTTGACTAGAACTATGTATTATCCAAACATGGGAGTTATAAAGAAACACAGTCAATCAATAATTGATTAAAACACCCAATGAAGTGGAAAAGAGCAAAAGCATCTGCTTTATTCCATGTGATAAATCAAAACTAAAGATGTCTTCTTTTTAATTTCACTCATCGATGCAAAAACGGTTTTAATCGATAGTTTTCGTTCTTCCATAAAATCAAAATTGGAATATTGTGGCTTTTAATCCATAACCATTAGCTTTGAGGCCATCTATATGCTAGAGTACTCCTAAAAGATGACAAAATGAATCTTTAGCAGATATATATTTAAAATTTACAGTCTTGTTCTTCCGGGAAAACAGACCAAATAATACTGATGACTTAGACTATCAAATAGCAAATCATGGTTCGTGGCTGTGACATAACTAAAGCCTATTCGCTATTTCTTTTTAAAAAGCGACGAGTTTTTCGATTTGTCCCACTAGAAACTTCCTATTTAAAGCTTAAGTATGTCGGTGTTAAGATACTTTCTCCTATCCCAGCTTAATACGCAGAGACAGCCATAAGTAAGCCATTCTTAGGTTAATTTTCTTGAAAACTGTAAACACTGTGTCTCTGTGGCGCTATGAAAACTTTTGCCGATATCCAGAGAGCAGAGTGGCTGATAGGCCGATTTAGGCTTTTCTTTAAAGTTGCTCTATCGCTCTCGTGCAGATCCAGCAAGAGAATCAATCTACTGATCTAGTTAACTTGGCCCGGATCACCTGCTTGGAGTGTCACAGACTGACCATTGCACAACATTCGTGATTCAAAGGGAGACCGTTTTTATCCAGGCTATTATAAAACATGCTTAAGAGGAATATATACAGTATGATTATTTTGAGCTAATAACCTCTTAAAAGGGGCTAAAAATGTGGTACAGCAATTAAACTTCAGAGCACATTTCAATTGTGTTTTTTCATTATCTGCTTGACAGCATTTTGCAAATGAAAACCCTTATCAGGCTGTTAAACTGACTGTTGAACATAAGATGGCAGTAACTGAGGCCTTCAGTACTTAATAGGGTAAAATGTTGTATTATGCCTTCCGAGAACAACATATTTCCAGAAAATATGCCATGCCCCTGAGCCAAATGCTTGGGTATGTAATTAATAATTAGTGAGATTTCAGCTTGGCAAGGCTTTTCTTTTCTGTATAGCTATAATCTCAAAGCCCAGAAGGAACTGTGATTGCTTCCTACAGCTTTGTCAATTAACATTATATTGCATGTCCTTTCTATTGAAAATGAGGCCTTTGTTTAGGAATTTTGTAATTTATTGCAAGACTTTGTAATTTCACAGACAGATAGTCTCAAATTACAGAAATTGTCAAAAACTGAACCAATCAAGCAATTCCATTAATCTGCCAACAGTCAAAGGAAGAATCTATGAAGCTACGATATAATATTGCACAAGCCATAAATACAACCCAAAAGAAGCCTCAGGCAGTTTTGATGGCCTCAGTGAAATTATACCCCACTAAACTGGCTTTCATGTCCATGCTGAGAACTCAGAGCAGGGTTCCAGTGTAATTGGGGTTTGGGCCAAGCGGTTTTAGGGCTTGTTACTGGCTCGGCCTTATCATTCTGTGACTGCACCAAAGCCTGTGGTTTAACTGGGCCACATGCACGCCTCTCGACTGCCAGCTGGACAGATATCTGAGCAGAAGGTGTCAGGTTCAGAGGGAATGATGAGGCTCAGGACCCAAGTACACAGTTATAAAAAACAGAGGATTTATTAATAAAACAAAAAGGGCAAAAACAAACCAAAACTCCCACAAGGGGGAAAACAAACATAAACAACCCCATAGGGGAAAATGAATAAACCAGGGCTGGGGCAGAATGCAGCAGGGAACAGGACCGACCGGACCGGGATGGGAATAACAGGATCAAACAAGACAGGAAACCAACAGGCAAGACCAACTGGAAAAAACAAGCACACAAGACGAACTGGCACTGAACAGCACACACGAGGAGATTAAAATAGGGAAGGAAATCAAACAGGTTAATGCAGGGCAGGTGTAACAAATTAACTAAAAATGGGCAAACAAGGAGGCTGGGTATGACGCAAGACAGAGCGGCACGCAGTGATACAGAAACAAAACAAAACCACGTGCTCTCACAAGACAACGAAACACCCGAATGGCATGAGCGCACATTGCCAAGGCAATAAGGCAATATACGCCCATGCCAACCGACAAACAAGATGAGAGAATGCATAGCAGCGCCAAACAAAGCGATGCCACACATCTCACACTAAACGAAGCCTGAGCGTACATCGCTAGGCGACAAAAACAAGACAGGACACCTGTGCAAGAGTTCGGCCACACACACACCCGACACCTCAGACCGAAGTGACCGAACCTCAGCACAACATGAAGACAGCTCGCGACCCAGGCACGCAGTGCAAAGCAAGCGCAACGCGCGTCCGTGGTCGCGAGAGACAGACATAGATTATTGATGCATTATTGCTGCATGCCACCAAGATGACAAGCAAAATGCACTCATGCCAATACAGGACAAGACATGGAACATGAATGTCCGTATCCCGACACCAAAACCGAACCAGACAGAAGGGTCAGGATCCAGACACCATGCTCCAGACATGACACAAGACCGACCGAAAACACAAGACAGACATGGGACGATAATGCCACGGTCACGTCAGACAAAAACCCACACTGACAGAGTGACAGGACCATGACAGAAGGTCTATACCAGAAAAATGATTTTGATTAAAAGCCCCCAGCCAGACTTTTGGTACTGAACAACAGCTCTGAATTAAGTCCAAAGACATGATTTACAAAGGGCCAAGAGAGACAGAGGGGACAGACAGAGAATATGAATTACTACAGCTACCTTTAGCTGATTCAGCCAAACCTACAGCCAACTGGAACAACAACACTTTCTATGCCACAGAGGAAAATATGAACAATTTGCTTAGTCTGCAAATACAATATTGCTATGTGTCTGTTATGTATCTTATGGTTGGAGTGAACTTTTGATGAAAGTTGGCTCTGGAGTGAAAATGATGGCTGGTACATTCAAACTGTAAGTGCTTTTAAGGGATAACAAGAAGGGCCTATCCCTTTAAAAAAAAAAAAAAAAAAAAAAAAAAGTAAATAGGCTTTAGTTTATATATCAGCCATGAACCATGATTTGCTATTTTCAAGCTGGTAGCTGACGATATTGGGGGGAGGGACATTCTGTTTCATGGAGCATTTGATTGGACAAAAATCTGTGAAGTGTAAGATAATTAATCAATATTTTTGGTCTGTTTTCTCAGAAGAGATAGACTGTTTATTTTGTACATGCATACTTTATGTTCTAAAAGTACATTTTGTCAACTTTTGGGAGTATACTAGCACATAGATGGCTTCAAAGCTAATAGCCATGGACCTAATAAATTCTCCACTATACTACTCAATCACTGGTGAGTGAAATTTGAACATTTACCAGCCAGTGGCTAATCACAGACATTTTTAGTTGCATAGCAGGAGATTTGGTCGCATATGTGAGTGATTTACTTGCATTGTAGAGGGTTGCCACATAAAGTGAAAGATCGATCTTGGGATTTAAGAATCGATTTCGAAATTGTTCAAACGAAGATCGCGATGCATTGGAAAATCTATATTTTTACCCACCCCATTTGAGACTACAACCATTCTCACTCTGACCGCTGCTCATCTTTCTTTGAAAACACTCAATATTTTACCCACCCCTAATCAATGCTATCAGAATGGAGGAGTAGAGTACTGAGAATTCAGAGAATACAGTCAACACTAAGACTACTGCTCATTCATTGTTCATATTCCCTGCAGTGGCAGATATTTCAGAACACTGAGCAATTGTATGCGCCCATCCAGTAATGATGAGCAGAAAACTTCAGTTTAGAGACATTTTCTCCCTGCCCTCACACTTCTCTAAGACTAGACCTTAAAGGAACTGTAACTAATGCATCAGCGCTTTAGAATTCAACCCTCTTATTTAGTGTGGGAAAACAAAACCTTTGAGCCTGATCTCCAGAGGCCACGGCTGCATGATCAATACAACTACAACTGCTGGAGCCGTTACTGCTGGGATATTTACAGTGGTGACCTACTTCCTCAAGATACAAGCCATTTACTGGATATATGCCTTAGCCATTTCACCTAGCAAGTGGACCAAAACAACTTAAAGTGGCTGTGTGGTAAAATCACAGGGAGATATACTAACTCAGATTAGATTATTTGGCCTTCTATATCAAGGCACATCATTAACACAGACCATTTATGGTAAGTATAATACTAGCCTGTCTGAATAAAGTTGACGAGAAAAACCCCCAGCAAAACAGCACTTATAAAAGTGTCTCAACAACAATTGGACTGCAGCATTTAAACTTACCTCAAATAGTTGTTTTTCAAACCTGTAACATTTATCGACTTTTCACATCTCTTCAGAGGATGCTGAGCAATTAAAAACTTTTACGGCCAAACTTTTTATCAGTTTTATAACACTGCACCTAAAGTCTTCATGATTTATGAGCAGTCCACTTGCTAGTGGACGTCGCTGTGTATTGTCTTTAAATCTAATTAATAGAAGTCATTCTTCTGTGGCTGACATTAACTACCACTGACAATGACTGCAGAGATCTACCACTAACAACGACTGCAGAAAGCACTTTACATTTCAGCACATTTCACTCTCGGCCTGGGATTTGGCTGATAGAATAGAACAATAAAAGTGACTCAAAACCTGCCAGGGGTAAACAAGGACTGTAAACAAGGACACATTGTTCTGCTCTAGGTAAACTGTTTAAACACATCAAAACGTCAATTCAGTTTCAAAACACTTTTCTAGGGCTGCCCCCAACCAAAGATTTTCCTAGTCAACTAGTAGGCGTGCAGTCTCGTGGAACTTGCGCATCTAAAAGGTTCTCACTCTTTGCTTCTGTCTTCCGATTTTTTATTTTTATTATTTATTTATTTTTTGCAAGAACAGTATCGTCTATGAGTGCTGCAAATGACCTCAGACATCTCAGCTCAGGAGGTGCTTTGAGTTCAGTTCACTTTATTTCCACAGAGCAGTTCACTGTGAACGCAACTCTGCAGACTATACATCTGTGATTAAAACATAAAATAATACAAAAACACGTTCACCTCGAACCATGATTTATATTTCAGTGATTATTATCATCATTATAATTATTATTTTTACATTTATAATTGTTTTTATGTCTTCATTTGTGTAAGTAATTTTCCGCCATGATGTTAAGACGGATACTTGCCTGATGGTAAATGGAAAGGTGTATATATATATATATATATATATATATATTATTCTTTTATCAATTCATTATTTTAATTGCTTTTTCATTTCGCTTGGAGTGCAATTTGAATTTAGAAATGTATTTGATTTAAGTTTTTCATTTTTTAAATAAATTAATTATATTTTCAATGCAAAATCACTAAAGCAAGAATATTCACCGATCCCTCAGCCCAAGGGTTGCCGATGTAATTGGATATTGCAATATATATATATATATATATATATATATATATATCGTGAAGGAGGGAACAAAACAAATTTATTCACAGACGATGTATTTTCCCGGATAACGAATTACCCGATCGGTAGAGAATGCACGGATGAAGTAGGTTCTTTGCCAGAGAGATGCTGACAATTGTTATAAAGCCATCTTTCAAAAAGTTGAACAACACATTTTAATTGCACTTATTTTTTTTATTTTTTTCCAGTTTCATTTGAATTTTTAGTTAAAATAAATAAAAAATAAAGTTCTAAGTTTGAAATCAAGGTGTCTTGCTTTATTGTGTAGGCTTAACCCTAACCCTGCTTATTGAAAATTACCCCATTGTACCACCTAGCATCCAACCAACGCTAATTCATCGTTTTTATGTGGAGTTTTTTCTGCGACCAACCGACCAAACAAAACTTGGTCGACCAAGACTCTTCTAATGGACTAACCTTTGGTCGACTACCAGGGGGCAGCCCTACACTTTTCCCCCTCTGTGTTTGACTGCAACAATCAATATGTATCGAAGGACTGAGTAAAATGCTACAAAATGCAAATCTCATATAAACATGACAACATAATTGCCAGTTTAATCAAATTTGTTTTCAATTTTATCATGGCCTCTTCTGTTTCCTCTCCAAGTCCATAAAAAAAAAAAAACTTGGCAACACCATCTGTGAAACATATTTAGGACTAATAAATACTCAAATATTCAAGCAACTATTTTCCTAATGTCATTAACAACTGTCAACCTGTCAGCAGTTTTCTCGTTTAAAGCACTGTCGCAATCATCAGATTAACGAGGATGAGGGAGCAGGAAAATGAATTCGACATTCTACTGGTCTGACCCTGAGGGCTTTTTTTCACTTTTGAGTTCACCCAGGACAATGAACAAGTAACTCAGTTCTACTCCCTGACCATGTCACACTTATAAACAGACATACAGTTGTGTTCATAAGTTTACAAACCACTGGTAGAATCTCAGAGATGCTTGGTATCTTTAAAAATAATATATATATATATATATTATTATTATTATTATTTGTATGCCCTGAAGAAGTTGCACAACATACACCGATCAGCCACAACATTAAAACCACCTGCCTAACATTACGTAGGTCCTCCTCGTGCCGCCAAATCAGCGCCAACCCTATTATTCACACCACAATTCTACAGAGTGGTTATCTGAGTTACCGTAGAGACTTTGTCTGTTCGAACCAGTCTGGCCATTCTCTGTTGACCTCTCTCATCAACAAGGCATTTCTGTCCACAGAACTGCTGCTCACTGGATGTTTTTTGTTTTTAGCACCATTCTGAGTAAATTCTAGAGACTGTTGTTTGTGAAAATCCCAGGAGATCAGCAGTTCAGTGGTGAATTTTCAGGGCCAGCAAAACCGCCTCTGCTGGCCTAACATGCCAAATAAATAAATATTTTTCATCCTTTCATTCTCAATCACCTTTTTGCCTATGTATTTTTAATCACTTTCCACTCTTAATTAATCTACAAACAAATAGAGAAAAACAAAAAGTTTATCCAGTCAGAATTTATTCCTTGATGCTTACAAACAAAGTGTGACAGCTGTTTCACAAATCGCATGCCCGAAGCAGCGTGTGAGTTTGAGCTCCACCCCCTCAGGCCTTCAGAATTTCTTCAGAATCCATCAACAGTGCAAATGAATGAGCAACTAAAGTCAGATTGTCAGATTCATCAGGCAATCAGATTGATTTATTTGGCAAACCACCTTAGTGGGTGTGATCTTTAGGATATCTCCCGGTCGAGGCCTTCTAGCTGGCCTTGAGTGACGCAATCACGCTTTAAGTGACATAATTTGAAAGTGAAGAGCGCCAGATCTTGCTGACGAGTCGACTGTTATTACTGCCGCTATCGCCATTGAAAAAGAGATCCTTATGGATTTAAAAACACGAGATGTTCTGCATGACCGTGTGATTGCTTAATTTATTAAACAGGAAAGGAGGACTGATTTTCACTTCAAGAAAATTGGTAAGTGCTTTTTGCATTGTTAAAGCAACATCAGGAGTTTTCTAAGTGTAAATTAAGCTGCTTGAGCATTCAGTGTCGGATCAAGTTTTGAAAAGTAGTGCTGCGTTACATTCAACCTGGAAAGTCGGATTTTACAACTTCCTACTAGGAAAAGTGCAATGGAATGCATCTTGAAGTCAGAATTACAACTTGTAGGCTTGTGCAGAAATTCTCATCTCCGATTTCGCCGAGATGCAGGGGCAGGATGTCACACAAACATGTCGACACTCAGGGAGATATACAAAGTAAGTGATAAACATTCACTTTATTAAGTAATATCGATAAATGAGTTCGTTTCCACATTACATGATATTAAAGCTTGTTTAACAAATGCCTGCAGAAACAGTTGTATAAAACATTATAATCTCTTTTGGTAATCATACACCTGAAGCACAAATGCTAGCGCTGCAGTATTGTTTATCAGTTGGGTTGCTAGGAGACATCCCTATTGAGAGTCAAACCCCTGCTAAGCTAATGGGAGCGTTGCAGTTCCGAATATTGGGGAATGGAATGCATTTATGGTCGGAGATATCAAGTATGAATATCCCACATCCAACTTGAATGGAACGCAGCATAACCGTGTACCCTGACGAAACAAAATTTATTGCAAGCAACATTTAAATCGCAAATATTATTAGATAGATTTTTCCAGGTATTGTAGACCTCCTTGGTAGATTCATATGAAAAATTATGATTTTTGAATGTCTGTTTGGGAGACGTTCATTTCACAAAACAGTCATGCTGCAATTAAAATTAGGCTTGCTTGAGCATTAAGTGTCATTTCAAGTTCTGGCTTCCGTGCGTGGACATGTTTTTAAAATGTCAATTGGTATTATTAGTTAGCTGTGACATTATGTATGATGTCCAAAGGCATAGGGTGTCTTATTCATTGTGAAACTGTGTTTCCTTAATGATAAGAATCACACTGAAGGCCTAGACTTTTAATGCACAGCCTGCCACTGCAGCAGTTACAGAAATACTCAAACCAGCCCGTCTGGCACCAATAATCATGCCACAGTCCAAATCACTGAGATCACATTTTTTCCCCATTCTGATGGTTGATGTGAACATTAACTGAAGCTCCTGAGCCGTATCTGCATGATTTTATGCACTGCACTGCTGCCACATGATTGGCTGATTAGATAATCGCATGGATGATTGTTAGTGCCAGATGGGCTGGTTTGAGTATTTCTGTTACTGCTGATCTCCTGGGATTTTCACACACAACAGTCTCTAGAATGTACTCAGAATGGTGCCAAAAACACCTTAGGCACTTGTGAAAAATGTTGCATAGTGAGGATTTCTTCAAAAATAATGCCATAATTAGTTTTCATTTTTCAATTAACATCATCCAAAATCTTTTAAACATAAAAAAGCTAAATCAATATTTGGTGTGACCAACTTTGCTTTCAAAACAGCACCAATTCTCCTAGGGACACCTGGACACAGTTTTTCTTGGTTGTTGGCAGATAGGATGTTCCAAGCTTCTTGGAGAATTCACCACAGTTCTTCTATCTATTTAGGCTGTCTCAATTACTTCTGTTGCTTCATGTAATCCCAGACTGACTCGATGTTCAGTGGGGGTCTCTGTGGGGCCATGCCATCTGTTGCAAGGCTACATGTTCTTCTATTCTATTCTATTGTATTTGTAGAAGGAATGTTTGGGAGTCTAAAATGTATATTATATATTGACACACTACAGCTAAAGATATAAAACCGTCTTAAGACAAATGTTTTCGTTAAACATCTTATGTGCCTAAGATGTGTGCACAGTACTGTGTATATACACTACCGGTCAAAAGTTTTGAAACACTTACTCATTCTATATTATAATTTTTTTTCACATTTTAGAATAATAGTAAAGTCATCAAAACTATGGAATAACATAAATGGAACTATGGGAATTATGTTGTGACTAAACAAAATCCAAAATAAATCAAAACTGTTATATTTTAGCATCTTCAAATTAGTCACCCTTTGCCTAGAATTTGTAGTCATGTACTCTTGCCATTTTCTCAACCAACTTCTTAAACAGTATTGAAGGAGTTCCCATCTATATGCTGGGCACTTATTGGCTGCTTTTCTTTATTATTTGGTCCAAGTCATCCATTTCAAAACCATTTTTTTATTTTATTTAATTTTAGTTTTATAACGAAATAAATTAATATGGTGGCACAATTATATGTTTGTCTACAAAACTCATCTCTTAAAAAAAATGTAAGATCATGAGAAACATTTCAGTCAAGTGTTTCAAAATGTTTGACCGGAAGAGAGTGTGTGTGTGTGTGTGTGTGTGTGTGTGTGTGTGTGTATATATATATATATATATAATCTCAAATCACTTTTATTGTCACACAACCATATACACAAGTGCAATAGTGTGTGAAATTCTTGGGTGCAGTTCCGAGCAATAGTACAGTCATGACATTGATGAGACATACAGTGCATCCGGAAAGTATTCACAGCGCTTCACTTTTTCCACATTTTGTTATGTTACAGCCTTATTCAAAAATGGATTAAATTCATTATTTTCCTCAAAATTCTACAAACAATACCCCATAATGACAACGTGAAAGAAGTTTAAAATCTTTGCAAATTTATAAAAAAAAAATAAAAAAAACCTCACATGTACATAAGTATTCACAGCCTTTGCACAATACTTTGTTGTACCTTTGGCACCAATTACAGCCTCAAGTCTTTTTGAGTATGAAGCTACAAGCTTGGCACACCTATTTTTGGGCAGTTTCTCCCATTCTTCTTTGCAGGACCTCTCAAGCTCCATCAGGTTGGATGGGGAGCGTCGGTGCACAGCCATTTTCAGATCTCTCCAGCGATGTTCAATCGGGTTCAAGTCTGGGCCATTCAAGGACATTCACAGAGTTGTCCCGAAGCCACTCCTTTGTTATCTTGGCTGTGTGCTTGGGGTCGTTGTCCTGTTGGAAGATGAACCTTCGCCCCCGTCTGAGGTCCAGAGCGCTCTGGAGCAGGTTTTCATCAATGATGTCTCTGTACATTGTTGCATTCATCTTTCCCTCGATCCTGACTAGTCTCCCAGTTCCTGACTCTGAAAAACATCCCCACAGCATGATGCTGCCACCACCATGCTTCACTGTAGGGATGGTATTGGCCAGGTGATGAGCGGTGCCTGGTTTCCTCCAGACATGACGCTTGCCATTCAGGCCAAAGAGTTCAATCTTTGTTTCTCATGGTCTGAGAGTCCTTCAGGTGCCTTTTGGCAAACTCCAGGTGGGCTGTCATGTGCCTTTTACTGAGGAGTGGCTTCTGTCTGGCCACTCTACCATGCAGGCCTGATTGGTGGAGTACTGCAGAGATGGTTGTTCTTCTGGAAGGTTCTTCTCTCTCCACAGAGAAATGCTGGAGCTCTGTCAGAGTGACAATCGGGTTTTTGGTCACCTCCCTGACTAAGGCCCTTCTCCCCGATCGCTCAGTTTGGCCAGGCGGCCAGCTCTAGGAAGAGTCCTGGTGGTTCCAAACTTCTTCCATTTACGGATGACGGAGGCCACTGTGCTCATTGGGACCTTCAATGCTGCAGACATTTTTCTGTACCCTTCCCCAGATCTGTGCCTCGATACAATCCTGTCTTGGAGGTCTACAGACAATTCCTTGGACTTCATGGCTTGGTTTGTGCTCTGACATGCACTGTTAACTGTGGGACCTTATATACACAGGTGTGTGCCTTTCCAAATCATGTCCAATCAACTGAATTTACCACAGATGGACTCCAATCAAGTTGTAGAAACATCTCAAGGATGATCAGTGGAAACAGGATGCACCTGAGCTCAATTTTGAGTGTCATGGCAAAGGCTGTGAATACTTATGTACATGTGATTTTTTTCATTTTTTATTTTTAATAAATTTGTAAAGATTTCAAACAAACTTCTTTCATGTTGTCATTATGGGGTATTGTTTGTAGAATTTTGAGGAAAATAATGAATTTAATCCATTTTGGAATAAGAGTGTAACATAACAAAATGTGGAAAAAGTGAAGCGCTGTGAATACTTTCCGGATGCACTGTACCAATTTACAATAAACTTCAGATTTACACAACACAATTTAAAATCTAATATACACATAATTACAACACAATATACAAATAACATACAATGTACAGTAAACAACACACACAATATAGAATACACATTATACAATAAAAAAAAAAGTATATTTTTTCACACACCGCCTGGTATATATGTCCTGGAGGGAGGGAAGCTCACCTCCGATGATGTGTCTGGCAGTTCGCACCACCCTTTGCAGGGCTTTGTGGTTGTGGGTGGTGCTGTTGCCATACCAGGCGTAGATGCAGCCAGTCAGGATGCTCTCTACAGTGCTAGTGTAGAACCGTGTGAGGATGTGGCAGTTCATTCCAAACTTTTTCAGCCCTCTCAGGAAGAAGAGGCGCTGATGAGCCATTTTCACAACTGCCTCAGTGTGGACAGACCATGTGAGTTCCTCAGTGATGTGGACAACCAGGAACTTGAAGCTGCTGACTCTCTCCACTGGTGCTCCATTGATGGTGATGGAGTTTCTCTTCTCCTGAAGTCCACCACAAGCTCCTTTGTCTTGCTGACATTGAGGGAGAGGTTGTGCTCCTGACACCAGCATGTCAGAGTGTGCACCTCCTCTGTTTCATCATTGTCAGTGATCAGACCTACCACCGTCGTGTCATCAGCAAACTTAATGATGGCATTGGAGCTATGTGTTGCCACACAGTCATGTGTGTACAGGGAATACAGGAGTGGGCTGAGAACACAGCCCTGTGGGGCTCCAGTGTTGAGGGTCAGTGATGAGGAGATGTTGCTGCCCATTCTAACCACCTGACGTCTGCTTGACAGGAAGTCCAGGATCCAGCTGCACAGCAAGCTGTTTAAGCCCAGAGCCCGGAGTTTAACATCAAGCTTGGAGGGCACTATGGTGTTGAATGCTGAGCTGTAGTCTACAAACAGAATTCTCACATAAGTGTTCCTTTTTTCCAGGTGGGAGAGAGCAGTGTGTATTGTAGATGCAATGGCATCATCAGTGGAGCAGTTGTTGCGGTAAGCAAACTGCAATGGGTCCAGTGAGGGAGGCAGCACAGAGCAGATGTAATCTCTGATTAGTCTCTCAAAGCATTTGCTGATGATGGGGATCATAGCAACAGGACGCCAGTCATTTAAGCAAGTGATTTTGGATTACTTTGGTACAGGCACAATGGTGAACGTTTTGAAGCATGTGGGAACCACAGACAAGGAGAGGGAAAGGTTGAAAATGTCCATAAAAACACCAGCCAGTTGGTTCACGCACGCTCTGATGACGTGGCCCGGAATGCCCTCAGGACCCGCGGCTTTACGGATATTCACCCATCGGAAGGATCGGGTTACATCTGCCACAGAGACGGAGATTGAACTAATCTCTGTAGCTTCGGCCGCAAGAGCTCTCTCCACGAGGGTGGTGTTATCTCCCTCGAAACGAGCATAAAAAGTATTTAGCTCATCCAGGAGAGAGGCAGCGGTGGAGTTTTTATTCCCTTTAAAGTCCATGATGATATTAATTCCCTGCCACATGCTTCTAGAGTTGGTGGTGTTAAACTGTCCTTCAATCTTGTTCCTGTATTGGCGTTTTGCTGCTCTGATAGTTTTGCGGAGGGCATAACTAGCCTGATGTCGTAAAGCTCGATGTCGTCATCAGAGGCGGACCGGAACATCTCCCAGTCCGCGTGATCAAAACAGTCTTGTAGCGTAGAGTCTGATTGGTCCGACCAACACTGGATCGTTCTGAGGGTGGGTGCTTCCTGTTTCAGTTTCTGCCTGTAAGTGGGCAGAAGCAGAATGGAAGACTGGTCCGATTTGCCAAATGGTGGGTGGGGGAGGGATTTGTAGCCATCCCGGAAGGGAGAATAGCAATGGTCCAAAGCCCGGTCCCCTCGTGTGTTGAAACTTATGTGTTGGTAGTATTTCGGTGCTACTGACTTGAAGTTGGCTTTGTTAAAGTGCCCGGTCACAATGAACGCAGCCTCAGGGTGCGCAGTTTCCTGCTTTCTTCCCATACAGTTCCTTGAGTGCCCGGTCTGTGTCGGCTTGTGGCGAGATGTACACAGCTGTGATAATGACCACTGTGAATTTCCTCGGTAGCCAGGGTATATATATATATATATATATATATCCCACTATATATGTGTGTGTGTTTTATGAATCCACAGACCCCCTGAAGTACCTTCATTGACCCTTTGTTGAAAACCCAGCACATAATATAAAACCATTCCTCATGAATGAGATGTGACATGATGGCACTGGTTGGGTATTCTCTGAGACAGAAGTCCAGTTCTTACCACTCCAGCCACTCAACACTGCATTCCATGTGACCAGCTTAATGTCACTGTAGGGGGAGTGACTCATCAGACACAGTCTCATACAGTAGCTCTTCTTGCATTTTGTTTGCCCACGTTTCACAACACTTACAGTTACAGGTGATGTGAGCATTCCATACAGCAATTCCTATCGTAATAAAGAACACAAATCAAATGAGGATATAATACTTTGTTTAATGGGTTTTCCCACAGATGTTTCTTCTATGCAAGAAAACACTAAATACTAAAATAATATATCTATGCATTTTAAAAGGAATAGTACAGCACTCCCCCCCTTGAAAAAGTTCAAAAATTAAAAAGCACAGAGCCCCTTAGAGGACAGGGTGGGAGTTTGTTGTCCCCTCGCAATAAGTTTACCATGGTTTTACTACAGTAACCATATTTTAACTTTGATATTCATAGTGAAACCATAGTGATAATACAGGAAGACAAAATTTTGTTAATATAAATCATAATTTTGTGGGCATCATGTTTTTTTTACTAATGCAAATACCATAGTTTAACTATGGTGTGACTAGAGTAATATTGTGGTAACACTTTAAAATAAGGTTACATTTGTTAACATTAGTTAACAACATTAGTTAATATGAACTAACATAGAGCAATACTTTTACAGCATTTATTAATCTTGGTTAATGTTAATTTCAACATATTCTAACATTTTTTAAATCATAAGTTGTATATGTTCACAATAGTTAACGCACTATGAATGAACATGAACTAACAATGAACAATTGTATTTGTATTAACTAACATTAACAAAGAATAAACACTGAAAGAACATATTGTTCATTGTAGGTTCATGACACCTAATGCATTTACTAATGTTAACAAATGTAACCTTATAAAAGTGCAACCAATATTGTAGACTGTAGTAACCATTGTTTTTGGCAGAAAGCATGTTTTT
This sequence comes from Myxocyprinus asiaticus, assembly GCF_019703515.2. Classification (NCBI taxonomy): domain Eukaryota; kingdom Metazoa; phylum Chordata; class Actinopteri; order Cypriniformes; family Catostomidae; genus Myxocyprinus; species Myxocyprinus asiaticus. The sequence goes on from NC_059349.1 coordinate 35,023,814, forward strand.
TTTTTTTTTTTTTTTTTTTCTCTATAGTAATATTGTAGTAACATGATTGTTAGGCTAACCATTTTATTTTTATTGATTTATTTATTTTTTTGACAGAAACCATGATTTTACTATAGTAATGTTGTAATCATTATTAAAAGTAACCTTGTTTTTTTTTTTTTTTGCGAAAACTATGCTATTACTACAATATACTGTATCCATATAGTAACCATGGTTTTACAATAGATTAACCATTTGCAGTAAAATCAAAAACAAAATTATGATTTTTATTAACATAGTACTAATACAGGAAAACAAAAACTATGGTTTAACTACGAAAATCAAGGTTAAAATGTGGTTATTTTAGTAAAACCATGGTAAATTTATTGCACGGGAACGCAAAACTTATTGTGAGGGCATACAAAACTATTTCAGAAAAACATTCCCACTCTGCCCTCTAAGGGGCTCCGTAAAAAAAAAAAACAAACAAACAAAACAAAAAAAAAATCAAAAAATTAAGGAATTACTACCAAGGGAATTATGTCAACAGAATTCATCATCACATTCTAAGAGCTCCCAACTTTCATTCTGATATGAGAACTGGAGCCTGTCCAATTGGCATGAACATGACATTAGCGACAGGCTGCTGCGAGACCTCGTATTGATCTCACCTGTGGCTCTGTGTTAAACCAGAAAGGTCACTCATCCGATTATGGCAATAATAGCCATTGGTTTAAGCTTATTGTATTAACAGGCCTTGGCCTAATCCAATATGTGTGCCTCAAATCCTTTGATCTCTTTTAGGACAAACTCCTGATCTCCCAGAGCGGACTTTTCTTACATAATCGAGGGAAACTTTACAAATGTGAATAAATAGTACTAAGCAGACGATAAATCAACAAACTGGAATGTTTGTCTCATTAAAAAAAGCTGGAACCACAAAAATAAAGATATGAATAAAAACAAATAACGTTCTGAATTCCATTTTGGAATTTCCATAATAATACAGCCTTATTGAGAGCATTGAGTGGTTTATATCAAGTGATATGTTACAGCTGTATCCACATCTGCATGTTTAATTTAGCCAGTATCCATTCCCATAAAAAAAAAAAAAAAAAAAAACACACACACACACACACACACACACACACACACACACACACCACAACACACAACTGCTCCAGACTTTCACGCTATTTGCTCAAATCTTTCCATCACAGCAACTGCAGTAAAAAAACAACAACAACAATTTTGTAACCCCCTTCCAGATGACAATATTAGTCTGCGATTTTGTCATTTATCATTTGTAAAAGCTCACTTCTCATCTAGTTAAGGCACCAACGTCTAAATGGCTTGCTGGGTGTTATGGCAGGGATGTATGCAATTGTCTCTGTCTGCCTCCTTAACTTGGGAGAGCTCACATTGGCATTCATTGATTCTATATCTACCATCCTCTCTGAGACACTGACCTGATGTGACAATGTTAATACTGCTGCCCCATTTACTATCAGCACAAAAGAAATATTTTGAGGATCCAGTGAGCATCCAAGCAGGCCAGCAGTTAATCAAAATAATACAGTGTCTGAGACACAAGGCACAGCATAGGAAACAGCCTTATTTAAACGCAGTTTAAGCTGCTATAGCCCTGTCCAGTGAAATTGGCCATCTCTGAGATTCATGTTGATAGGCTACTGCATCTTACTTGTCTAAGTGCATCAGTCTATCACACCAAAAGAGATTTCTCTCTCACTAGGGGTTGCACAGACACATCAACTAGTTGAGTAGTCGATTAGTTCTACTACTAATCAACAAATGTGCTGGATCTGTATCACATGACTTAGTGTTAGTTTACACAAATTACAATTCTAATGACATCATGTCGTAATGCAAATTCATATGTTTCTTTCTTCCATGGAAAATAAGAGGAGAAATTCTGAAGAATGTTGACGATGCTCTTTTTTTTTTTTCATACAGTGAAAGGGAATGGTGACTGAAGCTAACATTCTGCCTAACATATCCTTTGACATATTTAGGATAAAATGAATGTATAAATGCACAATTAATCAAATTAAAATCGTGATATGACCTAGTGTGATAATGAAATCACAAAAGGCTGAGAATTAAACAAATATACGGTCTGCAATGAGCTGCATGCTTCAGCAGTAAGTGAATGTGTGGCAGCGGGGGTGTGGTCGAGCGCCCGTCTGGAGAGTGAGAAAGCAGTAAGGGCGCTTACACCTGAGCTAAATTATGTCTAACACCTGTCTCTAATTCCAGTGAGCTTGGGGAGAGCGGCATATAAACAGACACACCACCGCCAGAAGAGAGAGAGCGAGACAGCAGACAATCTTGGTGTGCCTGCTGCTAAAAAGTTGAAAGACTGTCTCGCTGTGTGGCCTGATTGTTATTTGAGTTTGTTTGTGGGGTGTGGCCGTGGAGCCTGTGTTTTTGTTTGAATAAAACGAACCTGTTGGTGAAGACCTGTGTTCCGGGCCCTCCTTCCTTTGAAGTGTCTCACAGAATGTAAGCTCATATACTAACCACATCATTAACATCATGTCCATCACATGTGCATTAGTGACAAAGAGCAGAGCACTTTATTCACTCTGAAGCGCAACACATGCAGACTATTGGCTCTATTTTCGTGAGTGTGCAAATTCTAAGTGCATTTTTCGTGCCAACGCAAAGTGCAAGTGGGCATGTTTGGGAGTTTTTATGCTGCTGTTGGTGTAGGTGCGCAAACTGTGTGTGTATTGTATGTAAATGAAGTGGTTCAAAGCGGAATTTGCTATTTTCCTAAGAATTTGGTTGTTGCGCTTCAATACCACCTTAACTCAGAGCAAATTCAGTTCCTACATTTGTAGTTTGGAGATTTCACAAGCAGGTGGTAATAAAGTTCATGTCCAAACTCTGAAAATACAGTGGAATATTAAGTCTCTGACAATCACTGTCATAGCCATTTTGAAAAAATAAAATTGAGATTAAATTATCTAAAGGTCATGGCGTATTTTTCAATTATTATCATTGTTTATATTTACAATTGTATGTATGATCTAATTTATACTGGTATTTTTCCTCCCGTTGTCGTAGAGCGATTGTTTTAAAATTATTATTATTTTTTTTTTTTATCCCCTTTTGTCCCCAATTTTGGCATGCCCAATTCCCACTACTTACTAGGTCCTTGTGGTGGTGCGGTTACTCACCTCAATCCAGGTAGCGGAGGACATGTCTCAGTTGCCTCCGCTTCTGAGACAGTCAATCCACGCATCTTATCACGTGGCTCGCTGTGCATGACACCATGGAGACTCACAGCATGTGGAGGCCCATGTGACTCTACCCTCCCTAGCAACCGGGCCAATTTAGTTGCTTAGCAGACCTGGCTAGAGTCACTCAGCACACCCTGGATTCGAACTTGCGACTGCAGGGGTGGTAGTCAGCGTCAATACTAGAGTGATTTTTAAGTTACTGCAAAAGGGGCCGGTGGAAGATGTTTGACAGAGTAAAATGTTTGGATATTATTTTGACCACTTTGTTATTTTTATTATATTTTTTAGTTTGAAATTAAATTTGGATTTAGAAATATTTTTGGTAAAAATAACTTTCAGTAACTGAATGTATTTTTTCAAAATCGACCGGTAGAATTGAAGTGCGTGCCGATACAATCACTATTAATACTAACCATGATTTGTGTGTCAGCAGATGAAAATTAATAACGCTTATATTCTCTATAATTCAACGGAGCATAAATCCAAATTCTTCTCACATTCAAATTTTCTGTGTGTTTAAAAGAAGCGTGTCACATAGAAATATGCCTGGCATTCATCAGGGACACAGTTAATGCACAAAAGAACGTAAGTCCATATTTCTAGTCTTCTAATTCATTGCATATAGTCCATTTACACTACTTCTTATGAATGTGCTGTCTTTGTTTAAATCGTTGGTGCTTGAGGGAATGGACTATATAATAAGACGTGGATGCTGAAATAACCAGAGAAGAACCTCAGAATTAAATTGCACTTGGTCTAGACTTTTTGCTCTTTGGAATGCGTAATTTCACCAAACCCATTTTCGCCTAGACTTAGCGTATGCTTGTACGAAAATACCAAAACTTTGTGGCCATACCCACTGACTTTGCGCTTATGACTCAAGGAACTGCGTTGCGTTAAATCATAGCCTTTTGCAGTTTAATAAGCACATTAGCCTATACTGCAAACTGCTTTTCCGGAGGAGATTAGAGAATTCGTTAAAAATATCCAGATTTCTGCCAAAATAAAAGCTCCATTTAACTAGATGCATGAAATTGAAAAAATGAGACAGAAATATTACTTCTGTATAGTAAAATGTAATATTCATGTAGTAGTAATGATGATAATAATAATAATAATAATAATAATAATAATAATAATAATAATAATAATAATAAATCTGTAGCGAAGATGCCGGGGCAGCTGTGTTAAGATCCATGTGCAGTTTAATAAACGTATGAACATTACAACAAAAGTAGCAAATAAAGGATAAACTAACAAAACAGGCAAGGGTCCGGTACACAGGAGACAGTCCAAGATATGCAAACCAAGTAAATCCAAGAAACAGAGGGGTAAACCAATAAACAGGCAAAAGGTCCAAAAACTCACAAGCAGGCAGGGGTCAAAAACACAGGAAGAACAGGAATGGTAATAACGCTCAGAATTGCAGAACAATACTTTGCACTGAATGTAGGTAAACAGAGAACTTAAATAGTCTGGGATAATATGAAACAGGTGAGTGAGTAATCAGTCTGAGCGGGGTATTATGGGAAATGTAGTTCGTGAAGGGAAAGCTAGAATTCCGGATATGGAGACCTCTGACGGCATTCTGGAGAGATAGCAGATGCTGCAGGTGTAACAGTATCAACAATATTTACATGATATTTAAGCAAAATCTCACAAGCAAGACTTTCATCACTGCTTTCATTAATAGTGTGATGCTCTATTGTGCAGCATTGTATCTGGAAAAAAAAAAAATCTAATTTTGGGTTTTGGATTGTGCTGTGAGGATCAGTACTGAAGCACTTCATTTGATAAAAATAATGCAACAGTATATTGAAAAGTAATTGTTCTGTTCTCATTTGATTAAAATTCTATGAATGAATTTGTTTAGACAGTTTTTTCAATGATAAAATCTAATTACATTTTATAACCCGGAATTCAGAGCAAATAAAATGGAAAACACAGAAATTAGGAAAAAATCAAACGGATTTCATAGGGCCCTACACTTTGCATTCACAGAGTACATTATGAACAAACTGCATTGTGGACATCGGAAATGGTCTGATGTCTGAGTTGATTTAAAGTGTGCACATGCAAGCCAGAACTCATGGCATACGATGAGTCATTATATAAGGTAAACATTGACCCACTGAGTAATTTACTACATTTCTGGACAACTAGTCATCTAGTAAAAATTAGTAGTCTTGTAAGCCCTTTCTCTCATTTTCGGAACACTCTTTTAGTCTAAATTTAGATTGTCAATTTCCTCCACTTCTGATGCAAAAGAACAAACTGGTTGATTACATATCTGGGAAACCGTAACATAACTGAAAACAATTAGTTAATGAGGAATACAAAATGAGACAACCCAAACATGCAATTCTGAAATGAATGCATTGTCAACAGTGATGAATCAGCGCTGAAACTAAAGGAAGCCCACCACTGAATATTTCACTCTTTTACTCTAGAGTGGAGTTGCAATGCCACCTTTATTATTTTTGCTGTTTTAAATGCACATACGGAAAGAACACACACATAGTACCTATGCCGCACAACAAAGCACAAGGCAGTGGTTAAGAATGTTCCGTTATGAAGTAACACGTGAAGATATTCTTCTTGTAAGACATTAAGTGCCCTTCCTTGGGAACTAAATATTCAGCGAGCATGTTCGTGGAAGCAGGCATGCACTCCAGGGAAGGTAAGGGGTGGAGCCTGGACCCAGCTGGGTGATGCCAAAGAGCTATTTATACCCTTTGCTTAAGCAGAACACTGCACACCCTGGAGTGCCCAACCCAAGACAAAAAGGAAGTTTTAGACAAATTCCAAAAAGCTGTTCTACCATTACTAGGCCGTACAGGAAATTCCATGTACTGAATAAAACTGAAAAATTATCATAAATAATGCATGAGAGTGATCTCAAGAAGCGTTTTCTGACAGGACTGAAATAGATGAATAAAAGTGCATTGTGTCTCTTCTAAGTCCTTAATGAACTTCATCTTTCCAAATGGAGAGCTTCTAGAAATACTGTGGAATTGATTATTGCAATTTTGCTTGTCATTTGTAGTCATACATTCAATGTTATCTAAGATTATGCAACAGCAGAAACGTTTGAGAGAAAAATGCTCTTTTTTTTTTTTTTTTTTTTTTGGCTTCTTCTGGGCATTTTCTCATTAAGACAGAATGAAGTCAAGCTTTAATTAAACCGAAAAAGATCAAATGCCACGGGTTGTCTACTAACCATAAGGGACTGAGCTAAGATGCTTGAAGGAGGGTTAAAAGTACCTGTAAAAGGAAAAATGTTTATGGATTTATGTCTACATACTTCCTACACACTTGACTGACTGACGATTGGGAAGCCCTTATTGTAAATTAAAGACCCAATAAAATTCCTTAATTTGATGTATTTCCTATTGAAACAGGAAATGTGGACAGGACATGTAGAAGGGCTTGACCCCTTTTTTAAATAGCCAGTAAGCTTTCCTATATATTACAACAATGAGCTATAAATTGCTACTTGTTAGTCAGTTGCAGGTGGCATTAGGGAGAGGCACATTTTCATTCAAGGGAGCATATGATTGCACAAAAATCTTTGTAGTGCCAGATGAGTCAACAATGCTTTTGGTAATTAATTTTCCGAGAAGTTCAAGTTAAGCTCAATCAACAGCATTTGTATATACTCAATGTTTCAAAAAGTATAGCCATAAAACGTAAACGATATGTGTTTTAACATGATTGTATTGTGATAAAATCACTTACTAACCATTTCCGTGTAAAGTTATAGCCAAATGTGCAACTTTGTTTCCATGACAATGTAGTTTGTAAACCCTAAAACCACCTCTTTGCAAACCACAGTTTGTATTCTAAGATTGCTCTTTTCAGAATGACATATAAACATACAGATCTCTGGCCTTACTGTATTATATTGCCACATTGTGGCAGCCTGATAGCATGCTGACAAAAACCACACAACAAACAAGCGAGTGACTCAACAGAGAAGAGAGACGTCTGTGCATGTGCACCGACAGATATTGTAAACACATGATCACGGTTGCATTACAACCTGCATTACCAACCTTACAACCATCTTAATCAGTATTTTTGTCTTCTTTTCATGTAATATTTTTTAAAACATCCTTAAAACAAGATTTACTTACAAATTAAATCTAAAAAGTAAAACAGTGTAAGATAAAAGGACTTGATTTCAGAGAATATATCTTGAATAAAAAAAAAAAATTCCCTACCTCATTAGCTGTTCTTTATTATTATCATAAACCTCATTAAATGTTGTTAGATGTACTGTATGCTTAAAACAAGTAATACAAAATAACAAACAGCAATTTGGCTTGGAAAAATACACTGAATTCAATTAATATTCGAAAGCAATTTTGTTTCTCAAGAAAATGTATCTTGTTTAATTGATATTCAGAATGCCCAGGGCTGTCAACAGCAATATTAAATGTCACTAAAAGCTCCATCATAATACAATCTTAATTTTTGCCTTTCCTGACCTCCCTCATTCTTTGCCTCTCACTGCACCTCACCTTTCACAATCTCTGTCTGCCAAAATGTTAGCTGTGCCCTTGCCCCTTCTCAAGCACTGTCTGTGAGATGAGCTTTCTCTTCTTGCTTTACATAACCCTGAGGGAGACAGAGAGATGTAGGCAGGCTGGAGAGAATGATCTGTCCCTGCTCATGGAGTCACCTGTCAGTTTCCTGCAAGCTAGAGCCTTTGCTGTGTGAGCCGGCTGGCCAGCAGGCACCAGGCCACTTTTCATGTTAGTGCAGGCTGCGGTATCCCAACGTATCAGCTCTATAACTATGAGATGTTTAAATGAGATAGAAGGTGGTGTAAGAAACTGAGGCTCTGGACTATTCACTTTGGCACGTGCAGTTGTCGTATTTGGGACATTGTTTTGATGAAGATGCAGTGGGGTCGAAAGTCTGAAATTAATAGTGAAAATGTTCCTATGTTGCATTTTTCTAATTTACTACAATGTGTTCATTACAAATTATATTATCAGCAAAAACAAATTGAGTGTAAAGTTAAATTGAAAAATTCACATGAATTTCCAAATTTCTTAGTATTTCGTTCAATCTGTCTTCATTTACTCACCCTTAAGAAGTTATCTAGCAGAATGTCCAAGCTGCTCTTTCCCTAGCCACCATTCACTTTCATTTATGGATGTTAATGATTAATCGATAATCGATTAATTGTCATTAATAATTTGATAGATTAAGCTTATCGATCATCGATTAATTAATTTCAGGACAAATGCGTTCAGTAATCATGCTAGCAGACGTTGATAAGGCTGTCTATACAGTCATCCGCCGCTGGAGGGTGCTTGCACGCTGCATGTCACATCTTCTACGCATACTAGAAGACACACAGATGAAGATGAAGCAGGCTCAAAGTAATCAGTGTTGGAGCGTGAAATTAACATTGGCTGCATCCGAAACCAGGAAAATGCTGTCTTCGGAGGCTGTATATGGAGGTAGGAATGGATGAAGGCACGTCCGAATCCAATGTTCACATCACATCTTGTCTACTAAGATACCTATGAAGGCAGCATAGATGATGTATCCTTCGCTGCCTATGAAATCTCACAATCCTGTGCATGAGATCCACAGCGGTTGAGCTGAAGAAGAATAAATGGTGGCCAAAGTGACATTTGATATCCAGTTTGTGTTAATGAAAGTTATTTTCCACATTTTTTCCTTGGTGACTTGGTTGTCACCAAAACTCTCCACAATTCCACAATGTTAAGTTTTAATGAACTCAAATATGTATACAAGTTATATATATTGTATAAAAGTAATAATTAACAGTAATACTGTATATTAATGGTATTTACACAAAAAATTCATACTAAGCTTAGCCTTTAAGAGGCTTTAAGAGGAAAATGCAGATACTTGCATTACTTAAGTGTATTAATTTAAATTATATTTAAACAGTAGGCTACATGCACATACTATTTGGAGTTCTCCACATGCATTTTGCGGTATTAACTTTAATGATTAATCAGTTAATTGATTGTTAATTTCCACTAGGATTAATTACGAAAATGTACATACCTATTTTCATTGTATTGTACAAAAAAAAAAAAAAAGTGAATGGTGAACAGTTTTGACATTCTGCTAAATATATCCTTTTTTTTCAATTAAAAAAATAAGGTGATTCGGGTTTGGTACAGCAATAAATAATTTGGGTTGACTATCCATGTGACAGCATGCACTCAAACTGACATGGGCTCCTTAAGTTTGTTTAAAACCTGAAGATCCATGTTATCCCAGCATAATTTGAGAATATCCCCAAGAGCATATTGTGTGCTTCAATGGAAGCAAGGAGATCTGACCTTTTATGCAAAAGAGTTAACAAATTTGCTTATTTTATGAAATAGTGAAGCATTAATTTTACACCATAATGTGTCTTTGTTTTAAATTTCTCAAAATCATAAAACTTAATTTATTTCCAGATTTAAATTAGACTTTTTGTTATGACACTTTAGGCTGCTAAAATCTTTATTCATGAAATACAAACATTTGGTTTGAAAGAGTGTGCTGTTTTTAAACCTTTTTAATTTTATCAATTAATTGTCGGTGGGTGATTACAACGCAGAATGCCTCCTGCCGTTTATGTGGTGGCTGACACACTGAAACACACACACACTTCCCTACAGGATAACGGCACCAGTGAGTCATTATAAGCCACGTGCTGCACCTGCCAGCTGGGATGCAATTTACCAAAGACCCTGGCTTTTCCCTCGGGCCTCGAATGCAATAAGATCCATGTCTGTGTACACCTGGGACCACCGAGCGAACCCTGCTCAAAACGTCTGCTTCTTACATGCCTCTGTAACATTAGAGTCTCTCTAAACTAACAACAACAGGTCAGCTGTTGTAAATCAAATGATGGAAAGGGTGTGCCAAATGCAATCAATGTTAATTTGTGCTTTCTAGGCTAATAATGGCTCAATGCCTACATACGTCTCAATTAAAATTATTTTTCTAAATGTTTACAGCGTTCAAAGCACCAGAGAGCAAGTGTTCACTGCAGACGCACTTGTTTTGCCTTGACAGCAAACATCAAATACTCATTACAGTGGCATATTGAAGACTAAGCAGCCCTGCCAACAAAACTGAAATGTGGCTTTTATTTCAAGAGGCCGGGATGCTCTCATAAATAGCTTGCTGTACACTTTCAAAAGGCAAAAAGCACTGAAAACACTGGATTTCTTTGAGATTGCTGGTCAACACAGGGTCCTTTGTGCCTCCTCCAGTAGCTACAAGAGAGGAAGGATGCAAATATGTTCTGAAAGTTGGAACACAGCAGAACAGATACACAGCCTGCAGAGAAGTCCTTAAAATTTTAATTTAATTATGCTAATATATATATATATATATATATATATATATATATATATATATATATATATATATATATATATATATATATATATATATATAAAACATTAATCACTTTTAATAATTGCATTGGTATAATATGTTCATAACACTTATCTTTAGAATGCAGGACAGATAAACTCTTAATTTGGTGCTGCATGTTATAGCTTACATCTTAAAGTAGTAGAACCTTTATTTTAAGTCCGCACTGTGTAGTGACACTCGGCACTCGCACCTTTCTGCTGAACTCATCCTGGGACAGCTCTGACATCCACAGATCCTGTATCTATCTCAGGACGGGTCGCTCACGGCAACATAGAAAATATTAAGAGTAATAAATATGTGAATTTCTCAGTGGTTTCCACTGAATAATTAGTATATAGGGTACAGGACACCTTAAAACCTGTTGATGCTCATTGACCCCACCCGTTGGTTTGACTTTAATTTGCTTAAATTAGTTCACATTTACCATATAGTGTGCTGTTCAAAATTGTTCATAATGTTGACAAATTATACATCTTTATAATTTGTCAACATTGTTAACGCTTTTTTGACTAGACTATATAGTATATGTGAACTAATTTAAGCAAAGTGACATCAGTTATGGGGGGGGGGGGCATGCACATCAACAGGTTAATATTGATTCAATGAATTTGAAAAGCTGAACTGTAATTTAAATTGGTTGTACAGTTTTTTTTTTTTTTTTTTTTTTTTTTTTAGGTCTAACTTTGTGTTAATGGAATATTTTATCCAAAAAGAAAAATTCTGTCATAATTTACTCACCCTTATTCAGTTTCAAACCTGTATGACTTTGTGTCTTCTGTGGAATGCAAAAAGAGATATTTTAATAAATATCCCAGTCCATCTTTTCAATACAATGGCAGCAGACAGTGACTCTGATAATTTATATGGATACTTTTGAGTTCATTTTGAAAGTCGAAAGTGAATCAACTGCCATCGTATTGAAAAGTCGGACTGGGATATTGTCACCATCTTAATCACCATCTTTTGGAAATTATTTTTGGGTGAACAATTCCTTTAATGTTGTATATACTGTGTTGATGGCTTAATAAAGCAGAAGTTATTCAGCCAAGAGCACTTCAATATTGTTGTTTGATTAATACTCCCTAATTACCAATTTTGTATGTACATACAGTATATCTAGAGGCTTTTGTTGAATTGAATTAGTAAATTCCATGCTTTGCTTTACCCCAATATTGGTTTTTAAAGCAGCATAAAGTTAAATCTGAACTTTATTAGCTCCAGGAGCATTTATTGTTCCTCTTCATTGTTATACAAGAATTTAATTTGTATTAGATGCCCCCCCCCCACCCCCCACCCAGTAAAATGTCTTCATTTTAACACTGCCTCTCGAAGCTAATGACAGATCCACTCAGTATTACTCTCTGTCTTATGGATGAGGCAAAGTCTGTCAAATTTCAGTTTTTTTGGTCCCTGAGCTCAAAAATAACAAGTTCTGAGGTGGCCATCTTGGGTGTCATTACTCAAGAGGGTAGGGCTAGCAAGGGATGAAAAACAGAGCAAGAGAGAGAGAGAGAGAGAGAGAGAGAGACCCCTGAGCAGGCAGACAGCATACAAGTCATATGACATAGCTCAACTAGCTCAACTCCCTCAAGAGCACTGCTTTAGACTCATTAGAAGGATTTGGGTGGCAAAGGCCTGCTGCTTGCAGGCATATCAAATAGTGCTGCCGCACATTCATAATGAAGTTTTTCCCTATTATAAACAAGAAATTGCAGTGCTAAGACATTGTAATTAATGAGATTTTCTTTCTCATGCTGATGGGCTACATTACTCAGAAAGAGATGTTTCCCCTTATAACTGAGCTTTGACTTCCTGTTGCATAATCATAAGGAGGCACACTGATTGTCAAAGTAATGAGGTTGGCACAGTCCTGTTAGTCATTCACATAGGTCATTCTCCTTGCACACGTCACACACTGCGTAAGAGACCGGTAATAATGTAAGTGTGCCGAAGAGCATGCTGATGTTAAATCCATTTTAACTCTCTGGTCAGCTCAGAAAACAGAGCAAAACACCGGCTTTTACAGTAATTGGAGTCTGCTGAGAATCCATTATGGCTCTGAGATGGGGAGCAGCGGCTGGGGCCCCTGCCCACATGTCCCTTGTAACACACCACTAAAAAAAATTTCTTCCTATTTTTCACCAACTCAGGGTGCTAATTGAGAGTTTTGAGGCTTGAGTGCCTTCCATGCTTTACTGTCTTTAACATTATTCTATTCTCTTATATAATTGTGTGTTTGATCGCTAGTTACTTAAGGGATTTTGTTCTTACTTTTATGAAGTTCCAATAAGGAACCTTAATCTAGTTCTTTGCCGAAAGCTTCTAAAATCCTTAGCTTAGCTGTCATAAGTAATGAAGCAGTGTGCTGTCGTAGGGTGCCATTTGGCCAACAATTATAACCAGGAGTTAAAATGGGCTGGAAAGGACCGGAACGGCATTCCAACACCATTAAAAAAAAAAAAAAAAAAAAAAAAAAAACTGGAGGCTTGTTTGTCAATCGATTCCATTACTTGTACATTCTGTTCCAGATTTTCCCTTACAAAAAATCTAGAGTTCTGACAAACTTGCTGCAAATTTTCCACTCATTATTTTCACTTGCAAATAAGCATGAAATTTGTCACAAATGTTTGTCAGAAGTTTTCAGCTTTTAACCAGTAGTGGTGAACCTACAGCAAACCTTTGGTGACAATGAAGAGTTTGCCACAAAGCTCATTTGCATGTAAAAATAATGAGTGTAGAATTTGCGGCAAGTTTGCAGCAAGTTTGCCAGAACTCTCCTTTTTTGAAAGGGTTGTTATATCAACTTCACACATACCATCTCCATTAACTGAGTGCACTTGCTTAAAAAAATGGATGCTGGTTGAGGTGGCAAATTTGCAAGTGGCACCTTAACAGCACGAGACAGTACGCCAACGCATAGACAGCAAATGTTATTGAAAGTCATAATTATTTTTTAGCATGTTATTGTCATCTTTTTGGTATAGCTTAATAAAAGTCATGCCCAACAGTTCACAGAGTGATAGATGCTTTGTTGTCATTTGTGGGAAAACACTTATAATGCTGCAGTCTCTTGATTTGTAGACACACAGATTTTAATAAAGCACACTTAGACTTGTTTCCGTCAGGAACCACTGGGTGCTTTAGGTTCGATGACTCACTCAAAACACATAAAAGATGCTCGTTGTCGCCACCTACTGGCCCAAAAGCGTAATTTGCAGAAATGGTCACTGAATGAATCAGCGAACAAATAGTTTTTGTGAACAGATTGAAAAGATTGCAGAATCACCACTCGATTTTAGGATCCCCAACATCTGAAATTCCAATTTAACCCCTAATTTTAACCCCCAAGCAATATCACAAAAGTAAAGCTGTGATTCTGCCATTTAGATTTTTTGAACAGCAAAAGTGTGATAGTGTTTTTTATACAACAGTTCTATAAACAAGAAGTTAATATTGAGTAACTTCCACACTAATCTGTTTTTGTTTGAAAACTCAGTTTTCAGTTTTTTTACATACCAGTAATCATTTTTGAAAGTATGCATGGAGAGCATTTTCCATGTTTTCTGAGCCTATATTTGCTGCGCTGCTCATGCTGAATTAAAGTGACAGTGTGCTGTTGATGGACATCATGAATATAAGCTGACACGAAAAAGTAGAAATTGTATAGAATAAGCAAATATATGTAGTCTAGTGTGTTTTTGTGTGAAGTACAAAATGGAAGAAAATAAACATTTCAAGTGACAAAAACAAAATGAAATTATTTTAATGATATAGCTTAAGCAGACGTACAGTTTTATCATTTAAAACTAAAGTATACAACAAGTCATAGGCTTAAACAAACAAAATAATAATAATAATAATAATTCCTTACATTTATATAGCGCTTTACATAGTATAGGGGGAATCTCCTCAACCACCACCAGTGTGCAGCATCCACCTGTAAATAAAACTGCCTATTATATATTATTATATAGAGAGCATGTCTAGGCTTAACAACACTACCTATATACACAGCCGACCACTAACAACTGTGACGTATGGTCAGTAAATTCAGAACTTAGCCTCATTCTTTTATTGCCGATGGATGACATAAGACTGATTGTGGAGAAACAAAGTGCTCTATTACCATCAAATTTTATAAGGATTAATTAACAAAGGAAAAAGTGTGCTATGCAGTTACTTCGGCTGTTGGTGCAGATGGTAAGTTAACATATTTTGGGAAGTGCATCCTGTTTGTGAAGAAAGTATTCAACACTTAAAAGCTTTGGCTGGTGTTTGAACAAAGAGATATTGCTTTCTTTGGCTGTACATAATTACTTATTTCAGACAATATAATAAAGCTATAAGAATGATCGAGCCAAACTGAGTGATCAAATCGTCCTCTGTAGTGCAAAACAACATTCAGCTGTTGGTGTAAAAGCTGCTGGTGTAAAAGTACAAGTGTTTGCTGCGAAAGTTGTCCTGACATGCTGCTTCGGCGCTGCTTCAGCACTGCTCACTCGCTGCTTCGGTGAGCTGTGTGCAATAGGCCTAATGGAGAGTGTTTTTAAAATGTTTTCATTTTTGGTGGAGGAAAACGCTGTTCAAGGGTGGATGAGAGGCATTAACATAGAGTAGAGAAATCAATGCATTTCAAACAAAAACGTATTAGTGTGGACTTGCTAAATATCAGCCCTGGAATGCTGCTTCTCCAATCAGGGGACCGGAACTAACTGTTATATAAATCGAGTAACTTACATTTTAGACACAATATGGACAGTTATTTTTACTTTTTTCTTTTTTTTTTTTTTTGCTCCACTAACAAAAATAATTCCAAACAAAACCAAAGATAAACTTTTGCATGTCACCAAGCAACATACAGACTGACAACCTGTCTGAAACGGACAAGTGGAGTGATACGAACAGATTAGAGGACCGGAACTAAAAGTTGTATAAGTTGCATTTTGAGGTATTCATCATGGCACCCATATTTTACATTTCTAAACCATGCTTTTAATACGATTTGTAAAAACAAACTTACCCAGACCAGGAGGTACCTCCGGACATGGTGGTAATGGCTTAGGGGTTGGTGGTGTGTGGTTTGCCTCTGGCTTGGCACTGGGCAGGAGATGGTCAGTCGTGGCCAGGTAACTTGCAAAAGTAGTGTTGGGCCTGGAGAAATTATAGTAGTAGTGGGGTGGTCCTCGTGAGCTGTTCGCTCCACGACCATTGTTGAAGCGGCTGAAGATGTCGAAGCGCTGGCTGTAGACATCGAAGTAGAGGATCATCATGATGAGGAAGTGCACCAGGCAGAGCAGCAGCACAGCTTTGCAGATCCGCTCCAGCGTCCGGCCCAACATAAGCCGGCTCATGGTCAAAGCCACACTGCACGCTCCGCTATGTGCATCCGGTCAAAGTCACCTCTCCTCTCCAATGGACCCTCCTGGACAGCAATTTACAAATATCACCTACAAAAAGAGAAAGGGATTTAGGATTCACTCTTGGGTGAGACCAATGGACTGGAAAGTTTTGGATTGAAGCATCATTAATTTAAAGTTGATTGTTATGTTTAAATGATCTCAATCACAACTGACAATTAGCCAACTGTTTAACCTCGTACTAATTATGCTAATTCTATGTCAGAGTAGCTTTCCAATACATGTAATTGTGCAAATGATTTATGTGTGTGTGTAAACAGTCAAAATTGAATTAGATGACCAGTTACGTGTGACCTTGGTTTTGACTGACGCCTATCAATTATATATAAATTATATATAATTATAATTAAATACATTTTAAATGATAAATTATAATTAAATCTCTATAAATAATAATTATATCCTGTATATAGCTGTGGAAATGATTTGTGTGCATGTATGCTACAAAAGCATTCACAGGCGAAATCAAATTAGATGTGTGATCTTTGCCAGTTATGATTGATTTTGACTGACTCCTATCAGTTATAGGCTATGATGCTTTTGCACATTAATAGTCCACAGTAATTATTTCTTATATGTCGCTAAGATGAATACTATTGACCATGCCAATAAATGATCTTGTTATTATTACAGATATAAAATGATACTCACATAATTTTCTTCTGTATCATACTGATAATTAAAATCCAAAGTCACATTAAAGACCCCATGAAATACTGGAGTTTTGTGACTTTAAGTCCACATCTGTTAGTTTTGAGGTCATTTACATGTTACATTTTCTCCTTAAAGTTGACAAAAGTAACTTTTAGGAGATTTTCAAATTTAAAGTTTACAGTTATTCTCTTCTGGGGAAACGGACCAAAAATATTGATGACTCATCTTGCATTTTGTTACTCATCTTTTCAAATAAAATGCTCTCTAGATTGAGAATGCCCCTCCCCCTTCAACCACCTACTTCTGAGTAGCAATAGTTATAATATTAATATTAATCCGCTACAAATTACGAATTATTTCTATAAAACTGTAATCAGATTACTTTACTATTTACTTCATTGGAAAAGTAATAACATTACTAATTACTTTAATTTTAAGTTACTTTCTAAAACACTTTTCCGCTTATCAAAATAATGTCTATATTTCTTCCCTGTTCATTGTTACACAAACATCATATACTCAGCAGCACATCACATTTCTCCCTCATAATGACTCATTACGGGCCATAGTTCATATATTCTACATAAATAATATATTAGAAATAAGCATAACCCTATAATGTACTTAAAAGTAATTACATAATCACTAAATTCACTAACTGTAATCTGATTACAAGAATTTAAAATGTAATGGATTACACTACTTTTTTGACTAAAAAGTACAACTTTGTAATTGGATTACACCTAACACTGCCAATAGCAAGTAGCAAATTTCATGGCTGTGACGTAAAATAAAGACTTTTGACTGTTTAAAAGAAAAAGAGACGAGCCTATTGATTTTAGTCCCGCACCAACTGTTTCAACAAGAAATACATCAACACAGCAAAGAAAGCTGTGTTCGTCAGGGTTCTTTCAAATCACCATTAACCATGTGTAGCAAAAACAAATATAATGAAGAGTCTATTCAAGATGATGCAATTTACACAACAACTATGAAACTTCAGCTTTCTCTTGGTTTAAATGGGCTAAACTCAAAAACACTAAATGGCTGTCCAAATCTTGCTGTGAGCAATTACAATGTTGATGGGTTTTTCCAATCAACCAGAAGTGTTAGAGGCCAAGGGCAAGTAAGTTTACGCAGCAACAGATTGCAGCATGGAGTCTTAGACCTGCAGCTAATTTCTCCCTCTCTCTCTCCTGGTGTGATCACTGGATGAAACATCCATGGGAAAGCCTCTTGATTTCACACATGGCCAGCTGGTGAAAGCTCCCCTGCAACAGTTACAATGGGGGGCGGGGGGGGGGGTTGGGCTCAGCTCAGCAGCTTGCTAGCTCTAAAACACAGACTGACCGTGTGGGAGTGTAGGGATAGGACATACTGATCGGCCTTGTCTTGTAACGACTTGGGCCCAGAAGCGTTATGCCCATTCAAACTAGATTTTTTAACATAGCTGATTTTAAGTGCAACTTCCAAACAAATGAACAATAATATTCAATAAATAAAAAAGATAATTAATTTGATAATTAAGTATTGTAGGGGGAAATGGGTAATATCATAAAACATAGCAGTTATCAGTCAAAACATTTTTTTTTTTTTTAGTAATAGGATATTTAACAGTGTACATTCGTTTCAGCCTATTTTTAAGATTTAAATTACTTTCAAAATAGTCTCGTAATGTTGAGACTATGTTGTTCAACAAGAGAACTCGTAATAATGGGTACAAGACGGCAAAATCATAAGTTATTGCATAACTTGGCTTGTATGAAAAGGAATAACTTTTAATCCCTTAGAGACCAACCAATCAACAAACAGAATTTCAAATAGATACAATAGAGGCATCTCATTTTAGGTAGCATCCTATACAACACTTTTTTTATAGAAAATTAAAGGTTAGTGAACATTTTTGGTTACACATTATTTATTTATGCAATACAAATGACTGAAGTATATCAGTAACCTGTAATACGCTTCCCTCTTCGCGTTCCAAACCCTGAAGTTTTCTGTCTACTGTGGAACACGAAAGTTATCTAAACTGGTTATGTTTAGGGTTTGTTTAAGTTACACTTAATGGTTAGGATTTGGTTTGGATTAGGGGTTAAACTTTATGGTTAGGTTTAGGTTTGGGTTAGGAAAAAACATAGGAAACTTTGTTATAACATTGTTTGTAGGTTTGTTTCTTTTCTCTGTTAGAGAAAAACGCTTTTGTATGAGCCATCTCGTATGATTTTGCCATCTTGTACCAATTATTACAACTAAATACGGTTGTTACATTTGCCATCATCCATCATCAACCAAAAGTTAATCAAGTTTAATACAGTACCACTAATAACTTAACAATATTAAACATAAAATTTAGCAAATCGAAAATGAAATATAAATATCCATATTTTATACTGTATAATAATGTGATGTCTAAAGTACATTCACTTGCATAATTTAAAACTACTGATTTAGCTTTTTAGTGTTTTTTTTTTCTTTCTTTCTTTTAAGACATAACAGTAGATTTTTAATGTCGTCCATAACATGAAAATAATTACTGGCTTATCTGTATTGCATTGCACTATCACTGCATTCCTAGGGAAAAGTATTTGTCTAAAATGCTGAGCAGAAATTTCTCCTTCACGTGTATATATTTGGTCAGTCTAATTGAGTTGCAACTTCCACAGATCACTGGCTTTAAAGGCCCTAGCATCTTCTACCCATCATGTCGCTTGAAACTCATGACTTATTTTCCTGTGGAACACAAAGGTGATATGCCGTGAAACATCCAGCTCTTTTCCATACAACAAAAGTGTGTGTGGTGATCACTGGCTGTAAAGCTCATTTTTCCATTTTTGCATGTTGTATCAAAATTGTATATTACTTTACCACTACACTAACCAGCCAGTCATGAAAAGCATTTTAAATCATTTTTAATGTGTTATTTGTTTATTTTATTTTCCTACAAACATGTATTTTTTCAAGTGAGTCAGGACCACCACTGGTACCCCCTTAAAAAAATGGTGCTTGATGCCCCTGACTGCGCTGACAGGTCCAGCTCACCTGTCCCCCATTCACTACCTCTCGTAGCATGTGTGACTCCTCTGCGATAACCATCAGCAGCACTAGGGAGAAAAAAACATGGTTTGACACAATTCACATGCTCAGCCTGCTTTCAGCTCCTTTAGGGAATTTCTCAACACTCACCAACCCCCACAATGAATCATACCAGCTCTCATAGACGTAAGAAGTCAGCCAAAAATACAGGGCTACCAAGAGGTAACAGAAAAGGGTAAGAAAAATTATAATAATAGAAAAAGACTGGAGGGGTTGTGACAAGATTTGAAATGAGGTGCAAGGAGTCGACGCCAACAGAAGAGAGAACGTCTTTATGTAGAAGCTCAATGTTCCAATAAGAGACATTTAAGGCATTTAGCAGACACTCTTGTCCAGACTGACTTGCAAAAGTGTTTTAGCATCACATATGAGACCACTGTGATCAACAGATGGCAAGCATGCAGTTTGGAAAGCTAGTGAGAAGATTATAAAGCAATACAATTTTTGTGGATAGCATAACATCAGATAATTTGATCTTGGAAAAATGAGAAATGTTTGTCCCATTAAAAATCTCTGACTTTTGATTGCAGATTTTGTTATTTCTGCAAATCTGAGTACAGTCTGAGCCATTGATCCTGTTTTACATGCACTTAAGAAAACTTTTTGCTGTTTTTTTTTTTTTTTTTTTGAGTTTTTGCAGAAAGCGGCATCCTGAAACGTTAAGTAAACGAGAACACCGTTTTCCTTATACAAATATGTAAGCCAGTGCAAGATTGTAGATTAATCCATGTAATACTGAAAAATGTGGGTCTTGAGTCTCCATCCGAAGATCTGGGAGGGATTCTGTTGTTCTCACATGTTGGGGTAGTTGATTCCACCAATTCCGGGTGTGGAATGCATAAACGATAAACGATAGCAGTGTAAACTTTATTAGCGGTGAATGGGAGATCACAGCAAATATATATTTTTAGCTTACCCATTTGCTCCAATAGCAAAAGAAAAAATTCACTATGAAGCTTTTACAGCTTTCCAAAAGAAAATAAAAAATCAGAGAGCAGTGGATTACAACAGTCAGAAGAGAGAAAGAGGCCACATTTTCTGTCACGCCCTCAGCAAGTGTATATTAAACTTCATCAAAGCTGTGATAACTAATTTTTTCAAACTTATTCCAGGGTAATATTATAAAAAGTAAAATGTACTCTAAATAATTGCAAAGAATTGCAAATATAACATTTTTTGCTATATTTACACTGCTAAATAATGTGGAAATTTGACATTACAGTCTGTGAAAAGGGTCCATTGGTAGATCAACATCCATGATGTTCTGTAACAAAATATCAACCAATTGGACTGTAGGGTTAAGTTAAGTGTTAATAGTTAAGCATAGGGCTTCAACAAAATTATTTTTAACCTTTCAATTCCCTATGATTTTATTGGTAGTTAATGGTTGGGGTTAGAAATAGGGAATGTTGTTCCAGGACCAAGAACACATCCTACTTCGCAAAATCAGTCACCAAGTGGAGGAAGCATTTCAGTGATATGAAGTGGGAGTACTTGGGAAGGTTAAATATGAGTCAAGCAACAGCATTCTAGATGAGCTACAGTACATGTGCTGGGAAGCAGGCCAAAAGTGAGTTGCAGTATTCAAGATGAGAGTAGACTAGGGCCTGTACCAACATTTGAGAAGCTTCTCTTGTAACAAAAGTTCTGACTCTGCAGATGTTCTTGAAATCAGTTTATTCAGAGCTGATCCAACCTAATGAAATTGAGACTCACTCACCGTTCCCTCTAATTATTGCATTTCCTATGATCGCTTAGCTTAAATGCCAAATATAGCCATTGGAGGCTGCAGAGTCTGCAGTGTGCATCTGTCCCTGGAGCTGTGCAGTGGGTGGATGCTTCAGCACAGTAATGGCCCTTAATTTAGGACGTCAATATAACACTAACCCAATAAGACCGAGGTCACTCTGAGTTGCTACTCCATTGATATGCAGTCATTTCTCAAAATCACATTTGAAATCTCTTTGTCTTGGCCTTGGCTGTCATCAGAAGTTCTTTCTCAAGCTTGGCTCTCTGAATGAGAATGTGTACTTGCTGACTTGCAAGTCTGTCTCAAGAATATTTTGTATGTTCAAGTCCCAAAACTGAGGCTACTGAAATATTCATCACAGCTCCAAGTGCATTGTAGAAGAAAGGTCCCCTGGCAAACCTTGAAAAAACCTTTCTCCAACATTTCTATAACCATATATACAGTAGAGACCATTTCTTTACCTCCTTTTTTATCAAAGAACTTTAACATTTTCCATGTCTTACTAGCTTGATTCATACTGTCATTTTGGGAAAAAGCAAGGAAAAATTAATAAGGTTATAACAACCAACTGCTCTTTTCAATTACTATCTAATTATTTTTTCAGTAAATGGAAAAACTCTTTTACATGCTCCAGAATAAATTCTACAGCATTGTTCTCAGTAATTCAGTATATCCACTTAACTGTAGTAATATTGCTCTCAAAGACAGACTTACTATGCATGCTTTAGTTCTCAAAGTCACCATTAAAAACGTCAATGTTAATTAGGTTACAACTGCAAATACTGCAGAAGTTAGCAATTTAGTCTCAATAAAGTCAGGATCAATAAAAAGCCTAAATCAAGGCTCTAAATCAAATATTGCCCCATGTTAGGAACACTTAATAAACAGTAATGACTCAGACTGATCCACAACGGAGTAAGCCCAAAATAGAGGTTAATGAATATTTTACAGAACACCTATGTCATAAACTAATGGATTTCACATTTACATGAGAGAATCCGCCAAATAAACTGGCAACAAAACGCGTACAGCATCTATTTGTTAAAATTTTAATGACCAACAGACCAAACTGTCACACTTTTTATGTTTGCATACATTATTCATGTTGGCCTTAAAACCAACATTCCCTAAACATTAAAATAACTAAACAGTAAACAGGAGAGATCAAAGCATACTTGCAGTTTACAGTACATGTTTTTAGAAAATCTATGCTTATATTTGTATTGTTCAGCAAGCTTGAAGCAATTTGTAATGATTTAACTCAGTTTGGTTCACAAACTTCTCTGGCCAAGTACCACCTTTGATCAAATCAGAACATCCATCTACAAGGCAGTCTCACGACGGAAGCGTGAAAATACAGTAGTAACTTTTCGCCAACATCATGAAAACGTCCTTATTCCGTTCTCACCTGAGTTCTGAGAATTCCGTCACAAGCTTGGCAGTCTTCTGATTTATTGCAATATGTTTTATTATACTTACAAATATATTAGTTTAGTTATATTTTACTATCATAATGGTATTTACACCTAAATCCTAATCACTTACAAACAATCTAAAACATGTAACAGGCAGGTAAAATGAGTCATAATTATTTTAGTTACATTACACTAGTATAGATATTTTTGAACACCTAACCCCACCCCTATGCATAAACCTCAAACCTTAAGCAATTCTCAACAATACAAAATATGTAACAAGCAGATAAAAAGTACAGTCACGATCATTTATTCCACAAAAATGAGAAGAAAAAAAAAACACTATAAAGGTATTCCAGACGGGCCATGCTGCTTTTAAAGTGTTCTGAAACCACATAATAGCTCCTTCGTGAAGGCAGTCACATTTCATTCAAAAGATACATCCAAACTTTAAAATGTTTCAATTGGTCACAAGACACACAGGAGCCAATGGCATGTGACATCACTGACATCAAAGCATTTTTTGGATGTTTAAGTGTGTGCGAGTCAGGATATGACTGTTATTGAGGATAAGAATGCTGATCAGGAAATAAAAGACTTACATTTATATCTGCTCTCACACAAAGCGATCATAAGGCATCGGAAGATCCAGAATACAGCGCACAAATAGTGGATTACTTTTACAATCAAAAAAGTAAGAGAGAGAGAGCAAGAGAGAGAGAGAGAGAGAGAGAAAGAGATGCACGCGTCCGCTGTGTGTGTGTGTGTGTATGTGTGTCAATTTGCTGTTATGTTTCAGTGCAGCATTTGTGTTTGATTAAAGTCTTGTTCATTGTTAATTCGGTTCCTGCTTCCTCCTTTCCCAAACCTTGTGTGGCATGGGGGGTGTGGTCATGGGTCGGTCGGCGGGGGAGAGAGAGCGGTAATGTTCGTCACCTGGTTCATAATTATCTCTAACACCTGTCTCTCATTATAGTGATGGCGGAGGGAGACTTAAAAGGCACGCCAGAGCAACAGAAAGGGGAGAGAATGACCATAAAGCACAACAGTCAGAGTCCCTGGGAGTGTGCTACATTGTTATTACCTTTATGTTTATAACGACGGTTACCGTCGTGTGTGTGAAGAACTGAAAATTAAAGAGCTAACCTTGAACCTGCTTCGTTGTCTCCTGACTCCTCCATTGCCCCGAACTAAGGACACTTCCACACCTTGTTACAATATTAAAGACACATTATTCAATAAAAGTCGTGTGCGTGGATTTCATCTTTGATGGACAAACATTACACGGAAGAAATGTACTATTAATTTCAAGCACTTTTCAACAAAACAAGCGATTTTACAGGTATTCCTGTCCTTAAATTTCTAAAAGCTAAATCAATTCAAGCACTTTAAGCACTTCAAGGACCTTGTGCGTACCCTGTAAACAATGTAGAAAAAAGCACAGTAGCGGTAAAATCAGGCAATAGAGAGATTATGATGATTAACGGGTCATTTCAATTATGATCACATGGACAGAAAACAATGTTGCAAATCTTGAAATATGGAATTTTGCCTCGGAATGGTCATTATTTTGGTTTGTGATATATCGAAATTTAATATATCGTCACATCCCTAGGACCAAGGGAGACAAATTGGCAATGCAGGCAAAAAGTTGTTATAAAGACGTATCGTTATGAGAGTGTATGGCCAACTACCACCTTGTCACCACCATAGTCCCCTCTAATTTTTGAGTGCTAGCTGAAGGACTGAAGGATTAAGCAACATGCCTTATTTTGATTAGTATCGATATTTCTGTAGATAACCCTATTCGATTCTAGCTTTAAATGAGTGACAAAGTATGTTCAAATGTATCAAGTCTCGTTTACAATTAGGGATGGGCACGAGTACTCGAGTACTCGGATGTGGCAGCAATGATCGGTCTTTGAAAACGCTGATCGATAGTGATCATGCATGATGTGACTTTTCACTTAATTCGAAATCCAGTAACAATTACCTGACAACTAAACACAAACGTGTCAAAGAGGAAGCTTTTTTTAATTTTGAGATTGATTACATTGTGACTTTGAGGGGTACATTGATTATCAGAGATGTCTCATAGCAACCAAACTGATATACGATGCTGCAATGCTATCATTACGATAATCAAAAGAGAGTGTAATTAACCGTGTTTTGAACACCTGTCTCTGCAAAACATTTGCTAAACACGTTTTATTATCATTTAATGTAAGAACTTTGACTCATTAATGGACATTATTTAATAAAAGTGAACGTTTGTCACTGACCGTAAACCTCCCTGCTCTGTGTGGCATCATGTTTGCGTGATGTAACACACACCTGCATCTCGACGAAATGAATGAAGATTTCCACACGAGTTTCTAAGTTAGATGTCCAATATAAAGTGTCATTCCGCTGCACTTTCCTCAGCTGAAAGGTGGAAATTCCAACTCTCCGATTTGAATGGAATGCTTCATGATTCACAGCAAACACAATACAGAGCATCGAGGCTTTCCCCACAAGAGCGAACACTTGGACGCATGCACACACGCACACACACTTACACGCGCACACACACACACGCACACACACACACACACGCACATACACACACACCAGGTAGTATGGCAGTGGACTCAACACTCTGAAGCAAAGCATATACAGCAGGCGAGTGTTTCAAACACTTTGACAGAGCGCAGCTATATGGAACAGAATGCAGCGTCTTCAAAACTGAACTTCAACTTAACACGCATATTAAAAACACGATGGTTATGGCGTCTCCTGATAAGCCAAATGCGATCTGAAAATAGACGGTTCAGACAGTCACTAAAAAAACTGGTGCGCGCTTACAAAGATTACTACGGTAACCTGAAGGAAGAACAGACAGACGCACGTTGTGCACAATCTTTCCGAGCTGGGCAGTGAATCTCCACATAATGATAAAATATGATGCATTATATTTTGATTATGCAATCTTTTGTACATTTGAATAGACGATACATTTGAACAACAAGGCACAATGCAGCAGCTATAGACTTTTGTCAGACATATTATATATAAAGTTATGAACATGTCATTGCCCCTCAATTACTCAACGAGTACTCGAGTAATTAGTCTGAGTACTGGAGTAGACAAAATGACCAAAATGCCCATCTCTATTTACAATGCCTGCATGACTAGGATTATGATTAGAATGTCATGACCACAAACATATAAGGGCAAAGATAATGTTACACAAACCATGGCCTAGATTCCATAAAGATAATTCTATTGGAACACAAGCACTGCTTGTATGACATAAACACTGAACAGTCAATCAAGGCCATTATTCATGATGTGAACAAAAATAATTGTGTGGGAATTGTTTTCTGTCCTGTCTGAACACAAAGTAACAAAGCAACAGCTAGAATGGAAAATGAAACAGGTGAGGCACAGTGTGAGCGACTCAATAAAGAAACATCTGGAAGAGCAGGAGAGTTATCTTGTGCTTCAGAAATCACATCTGCATCAGGAAATGACAGATTCAGTCATCTCCCACCGCCTAAAGCTGTTCCCAACAATATATTAATCACTCTCTCGCTCTCTCTTTTGCACACACATACTGTACACGGATACTTGTAACTTCCATTAAATTGTAAAATGGACAGGCCGTACAGTTCGAGAAGATTTAGGTGGGCAACCTCTCCAGTTTTTCCATAATTCAAAACGACATTAATGGCTGCAGTTCACAAAAGATTCATCAGTCACCTGTTTATAAACTGCCTTGCTAGATGTAGACCCAATATGAGATTTAATGGCTAGAGAGCTACAGATTGAGATGACAGGTTGTATTGAGAGCTATAATTGATAAGCACTAATGCACCATAATGTATTTGGGTGATTCTTCAATTAGGGACACTTCTGATGACTTGGAATCTTGAAAAATGAAAATGTGTGTGTGATGGTAACATTAAAAGTTGAACTTGTTAACGTAAGTTAGCAGTCAATTAATTATTAACAGAAAAAAAGGATCCAACATGTCGCTGAGGCAGGCTCTTGTGTTCTTGTCAAGTGACCAATGAGCTTCTTCATTTACTGAAGAATTGACAAGACGTCAAGTTGATCTCAGCCTTTCATTTTCAATTGCACTCAGGTGCATATCATCACAAACACTGATTGAAATCCATAGTGATTCTGTCATCAGGCGTTTTTCCTACATTGATCTCATACAATAAAGTGACTATTGAAATCAGAAAGCGGACGCACAGTCTGTTTTTATTGAATGTAATTTCTTTACTCACTGAAAGCTGCATATGGACATGCGTGTTCTGCGTAAAGCCTCAACGGGATAAATAAGCAATCAGACACTTTCACAAGGTAAAGTTACTCCACGAATCTTTCCTAAATCACTCTTTTACAATTGTTTATGCTTAAGCAGTAATTCTATTGTTATTTTGGTGAGCTCCACGTGACAGGGAATCAGAAAGAGAGAGTTGAGGTGAGGTAGTATGCAGGGTTGGGGAGTAACGGAATACATGTAACAGGATTACGCATTTAAAATACAAAATATAAGTAACTGTATTCCACTACAGTTACAACTTAAATCATTGGTAATTAGAATACAGTTACATTCAAAAAGTATTTTGATTACTGAAGAGATTACTTTGCATTTTATTGTCATTTGTTTCATTTAATTTTTAGTCCTTTCAGATGGAAAACATTTATACATATAAATGATGCGATCCAAAGTGCATTTGAACAGCGGTGAAACAATTTCTTATGATGTGTTACATTCATACGAGCAGACAGAGAAGTAAGTTTGAAGTAAATTTGGAGCAGAAGAAATAGAAATAAACCTTGTGTAAATTGTCAGCTTTACACTAAGCTAAAATGCTATTTCTAGCCATTTACATGCACATCTTACCAGGCACGATCATATTTTTTTATCAAGAAAATTCACGTTGGATCATAATTTCTTTTTTTCTAGAAAGACCTTTGATATTAGGGCAAAAACCGTATTTTTGATAATACATTTTGTATTGTTTTCCTGTAAAAATATATAAAAATCTTTTAAACAAGATCAATTAGATTTATCTTGTTTAAGAAACACTGCATAAGATATTTAGGTTTTTCAGAGAATGTATTTTTAACATGTGTATTTTGTCTTACTGTACTGGCAGAGTTTTTATAGTCAAAACAAGTGAAAAAAATCTACCAGTGCTGAAGAAGTAATCCAAAGTATTTAGAATACATTACTGACCTTGAGTAATCTAACGGAATACATTACAAAT
The DNA here is from genome assembly GCF_019703515.2 of Myxocyprinus asiaticus. Taxonomy (NCBI): domain Eukaryota; kingdom Metazoa; phylum Chordata; class Actinopteri; order Cypriniformes; family Catostomidae; genus Myxocyprinus; species Myxocyprinus asiaticus. Next base: position 35,052,083 of record NC_059349.1, read on the forward strand.
TACATTTTACAGCATGTATTCTGTAATCTGTAGTGGAATACATTTCAAAAGTAACCCTCCCAACACTGGTAGTGTGTGTCGTCCCTCCACCATTCTTAATCGGCAAGTGTGTCATACCTCTGACTAAAGAGTGTGAGATCTCAGCAAAACAACTGGCAAGAGTAACACCTTCAGTCAAAATCCAGTTGTTTTGAGTCTCCTAGTGTGGCCTAGTAGAGATATTCCCCAACACAAAAAAAAAAAATTGTGGGGGGGGGGAAAGCCAATTTGTTTCTAAAATGACATACAAAAAAGAGAGAAAATGCAAAGTACAGTATTGTTGATTGTAACACTTTTTATGAATTTACTCAAGAGAGGAAGTTAAAAATCTGGCAAATTTCCCTTTTCAACACTCCTAAAATTAGGAAAATGTAGTTAAAGAGATGTAAGGCTAGTGTTGTCAAAGGTACCGGTACTTCGGTACCAAGTCAATACTAAAATAAAAAAACGTAACGATACCAGTGTTTCTGCAGTACCAGTAGTACCGAGCACCGACTCTATCTGGTACCAGCGCACAGTATGACTGACACACAACAGCTTTAAAATGCTCACGGGCTTATTTTGAACATGTGCTCTGTTACTCCTTTTACACTGAAATTGAAAATGTAGCAAATTAAAATCGTGACATGTCCTAGTGTGATTTATTAAACTGCTAACGGCTGCAAACTTAGCTCGGATGAGCTGCGTACTTTGAATGTATAAATCCGAATACTCAAACACTGGAAACACATCAGACATTGAGAATCATTTGCATTGTATCAGATGACAGAGCAGAGCACTAATCTCACTGTGAACCACGCAGCACATGTAAACTACATATTTATATAATTAAAATCACAGCATTTGCACTTTAATCTCAACTCAGAGTTGACCAAATTGCTTCACAGTAATAAAATTAAAAACATAACATTTCAAAATGACCACATACACAAACACCAGTAATCTAAAATACAGATACTTCAAAACGGTGTCCTACATTTCATTTGTCAGACTCAAAGGCTAGTGTGAAGAGATGAGATTTCAGATGTGACTTAAGTCTTCAGTGATCACACTGGGCCATGTCACGAACTGTTTATCCATTAAAGTGAAGCTTCTGGCAAAAAACCCACGTCTTAATAAAAGCACAATTCAAAATAAAAGCTAGATGCCTGAAATTGAAGAGATTGTGAAAGAAATAAGTGTAACAACTGTATAGTAAAATGTAATATTCACTGTAATGATAATAATAATAATAATAATAATAATAATAATAATAATAATAATAAAACAATATGTCACAAGCAAGACAAAAATACAATAACATGTTGAAAAGTTCCATTTTCACTTGTTAAAGGTTTCAAGAATTAATTAATTAGACATCATTTTGATGATGAAATTAAATTAAACTTTAAAACATGGAGTTCTGGAAAATAATAATTATTATTAAACTATAATTATTAAAATAATTATTAAATTATTAAAAATAACTAAACTGGCGTGTTCAATAGCACATTATCATATTAGCATATTTTTGCTGTGGTATCGAAATTGGTATCGAGAACCGTGAAATTTCACTGGTATCAGTACCGACTGCTGAAATTTTGGTACCGTGACAACACTAAGTAATCTCCATTAACCTCCTGAGACTCGAGCGAGACTGCTATGTGCATTTTCTTGAACAAATATTCTAGAGCAAATAGTTTTCCTAAAAATTGACGGCAACATATTTGGACAGCGGACTAATTTGTGAAATTTTAAATAATACCAAACTATAGAGTCAGATTTTTTTTAATCAAAGTGTTTATTAGGTTTCCAGGTGAGTTGGTTATTCATGTTTTTGAGACATTACAGACATTACATAAGAAATTAGCATTATTGATTCAAAGAATTGGCCAGCATCATCCAAATCACATTACATAAGAAATTAGCATGATAAATTCTGAATCTATGTACTGATTACTATTGTCCCATGACTGCCAAACATGTTGTGTGGTCCCAACATCATCTGCAGCCTGAAACTGAACTTTCAACCCAGTCTCATTCATACATATTTTACGAGTTGGCTATTTCGTATGATTTCGTTCGTATAAATTTGAATGATTTCATCACGTGCAAATGCCCGGATGTCTAATGCGGAAGTAAGCACACAAGGCGTTAAGGACATGTTTATTAATATTATGCCCTAACCCAAACCCCTTATCTAAACCTAACCGATCAGTAGAGTGTGTAAAGATGATAGGAAGCTGTTGTGTGTGACAGAAGCAATTGTCGTGGATTAAATGGAAACGATGTCCAGCAACATCATTGGCTGTAGTGAAAGTCACAGGAATTCATACGAGTGCAGTCGCACGATATCATACGAATTAGCCAAATTTAGAAAACTTGTATGACTCCTTACGATTTCGCCGTGAGAGCGTGTAGGAACTTTTGATAGGAAGTTTGCATTGAATGCACTGCATAGGGAGCTATAGGATGCTCCCTTGCTCCCTATTTAGTAAATGACTTAACCTCCAGTGTGCTGTCTGTCTGCACTGGTCTCAGAACAGTTCGAAATGCACCTTATTTTCATACTCCATACAAAGCCTCTGAAAGTAAAATTTGTTCAGCTTTTGGATGAACCCATTGATTCTCATTGTGATAATGCACAGTAATTATAGGATTTCTAAGGAAAAAATTTGCTAAAGTACACATTAGTGTACACTGTGTTCAGCAGCATGGCATTTCACGATAAATCGCTCCAATTTAAAAATGCCATATTGGATGAAACTAGAGACTAATCTTTTGACTCAAACAGGTTTCAATGTAAAACCTTAACGTGGTTGGTGCTATGTTGTTTAACCCTTTACTGACAGCACATTGTCTCCTCGGTTTAAATGAATTTAAATTATGCGATGCATTTAGCAAAGCCAAAACACAATGTCCACGCATGTGTACGCAGGGTACATGTGTACGCATGTGTACGAGGTTAACACTAGAATGATTGCTTTTTAAAAAAATGATTTTTTTCTCTAAAATCATCCTCGAGGACAGAAAAATGTCTAAGATAAAATGTTCAAACTGCATATTCTTTCCTATCTTTTTTTTAATTTTATTTTTTATAATTTATAACAATGAAAAAAAAAAAAAAACTTTGTACACTTGTCCCAACTGAAGAAGCTGTTCGTTTTGTTACTGGAAGCGTTTTCCATTTTGGTCCTCCTCCAAGATTAAAAAACCCTACAGCAACCCTCCTGCTCTCATTCAAAATACAGTAGATGAAAACATAATTCATGTGATACAAAGACTGAGGTGCACCTCATAGCTCTTTTTATTCTCATGATGGAAAACACTCTCTTATCAGACTTATTTTCACAACATGCTAAGACTTGAAGAGGGGATTCAAGCCGTCCAGGTCGGAAAAAAAAATGAATTAGGCCCAGAGACACCAATCAGGCCCTGCCTTTGATGATTAAAACCTGTGTCACCATGAAGTAAGCCAGTCTACAGACAAGCAACTTTATCATACACATGTGAGGAACTGCAGCTGTCAGTAGCTCTATGATCAGTACAAATGATCAGCTCAGTACAAAGGGAAAACAATTAATGAGAAGGATTTTCTTATTTGTCATTACAGTACTTCTGTAAATCTACTAAAGTCATACGTACAAACAAAAGTGATAGGCCGAGTTTCCCAAGGATTTTCATATCTGATAACAGGCTCTGCTCCAAAACCTAGTGCCTACATAGGCAATTCCATCCTAACTGAATGGAACCTCATAGAAGTGACTGATTTGGAACACTACATAGATCAACTCCTCACTCCTCACACGAAGCGCATGAAACACTTGACTCACAATTGATTTCAATAAAGCTTGGCATTAACATGTTACTAAGCTAACAATACTCTAATATGCATATAAATACACAGCAAACACAAATATTGGATAAAATATTTTATTTTAATGAGATTAAATTAGATTTTTTTTTATTATATTATTTTGGGTATTAAATTGTATGGATTTTGTCACTGAGCTTGTCATAATTGCATTCTGGGATTTTCTTGAAGCATTCTTGCTTTTTTGCCTTAGAATTTGGTCAAAGGAAGGTCAGGACTGAGCCTATGATGCTAACAAATAGGGCTGCAACTAACTATTATTTTGATAATCGATTAATCTTACGATTATAGAACGATTATTAGTTTATTCGCCGATTATTACAACAGTTAATCATTAGCTCTAAACCGATTATTCAGCTTGTGCCCCGACTTAAAAGGTTGTATTAAACGTGCTTACTAACAATAAAGAGGACAAAATCATCTTTTAAAAATACCTCTAAATTACATTCACTGAATTAAAGGAAAAAAAAAACACTTTTTATTAAGTTTAATTCAGTAAAGAAATTCACTGCAAAAAATCCCATTGTTATCAAGTGTTTTTGTCTTGTTTTCCATTTAAAATTGTCTAAAAATCCTTAAAACAAGATACATTTACTTGAGAAGCAACATTTAAGATATTTAGACTTGCTTTAAGAGAATGTATCTTAAATATAATTTATAAATTATTTTGTATATAAGTGTATTTTTTTCACTTGTTTATACTTCTGCGAGTGCAGTAAAGACAAAATATTCTTATATTCAAGATCTATTCTCTAAAAGCAAGTCTAAATATCTTATTTGCTGCTTCTCAGGTGAATGCATCTTTTGTTACGAGCACGCATGCAATCCTGTCCAATGCTGAAATGTTGAAGGGAGACCATTGGCAACCCTTATTATTTTTATTATTCATTAAGTTGCATATCTAACAGTTGCTAATTGTGACCATGACAATGGTGTTGTGTTTATCTTAAAAATGGAACTTAGAAACCAATTAGTTAGAGGTTTGTTTTTATTTTTAGCCTTTAGGAAGGCCACAAGGATTACAGAGTAGAAAGTGATCATTCTCTCATCATTTACACACCCTCATGCCATCCCAGATGTGTATGACTGTCTTTCCTCTGCTGAACACAAATGAAGATTTTTAGAAGAATATCTCAGCTCTGTTGGTCCATACAATGCAAGTGAATGGTGGCCAGAACTTTGAAGCTCCAAAAAGCACATTAAGGCAGCATAAAAGTAATCGACACGACTCCGGTGGTTTAATCCATGTCTTCAGAAGTGACATGATAGGTGTGGGTGAGAAATAGATCAATATTTAAGTCCTTTTTTACTTTAAATTCTCCTCCCTGCCCAGTAAGTGGCGATATGCACAAAGAATGCAAATCGCCAAACACAAGAGGAATGTGAAAGTGGAAAATTATAGTAAAAGACTTTATTATTGATCAGTTTCTCACCCAGATTTATCAAGGGATGCCGCGATTATACAATTTTACTATTATCCGTGATTAAAAATGTCACGGTTAATTTGACCGTAAGAATTTAGAATCCACAGTTAAAAACCGTGAAATGCTTTATTTACACATGGCAAAAATATTATATATAATGTATACATATATAATAAAAAAGAGTTTTTAACTGTAAGCCTATCTCTTTTGCTTGTGCCTGGGTGGTTAGGGCAGCTGTTGCTATGGTTACGGACGGTGGCTGCGTGGTGTTTTAATGGCCAGATGTCGTAGACTGAACGTAAAACTGAAGCTTAAGCACACAAATTCCAAAATATAAAAGAGGAATTAGATCTACCAGACTCATATCCATCAAAAAAGCAACTTAAATCAGCTGTTTGGCAGCATTTAAGTGACTGACTGAAGACGACGGACGTAAAACAAGCAAACAGAAGTCCTGGAAAGAAAGGGTTGAGCAGAAAGTTTTCACTCGATGATCATATGCTACATGGACGGGTTTAGCCGTTGCGCACACTCTCTGTTTACATCAGAACGTGTTTACATATGCACCCTCCCGAGAACATTAACGTACCACGACTGAACCAATAGAATCCTTGGATGAGTGTCCAGGTGCAATGTTAATGACCAAATTTCCATTTATTGTTTAGTGAGTTGAATCATGCCCAATAATTAAAACGTTACTTCTTAAAAATAGATCATATAGTTGTTTTTCACAGGGTGATTACAATACTTAATGAAATATGAAAAATAACACTGAGCTAAAACTATATAAGATAATGTAACTCATTGTATGGGATTTGTTTATTCCTTTGTCTTGCAGGAGCCTCGAGGAACACTTTGAGAATCATGAGGGACATCAGCAGCCATACCTTCAGGGACCAGCAAGCAGACAATCAGAAGTGTTTATGTTTTGATGAACAAGAAACAACTGAATATAATTGTTGGCACTGATTTTGTTTATAAGATGCCATTGTTTGGTAAGAATGTTTGCCTATTTACTGACAAACTACATTAACTTTGTTTCACAAATGGAGACTACATTTGTAGAGCACTTTCAAGCTTTTTATGTTGAAAAACAACAGCTCAACTTTTCAATTCTGCCTGGTCGATTGCGTTACTATAAGCCCTTTGAAATTAAGAAGTTGTGTGTAACAAATTCACTTTTCAATGTTGTACCAGACATTTGCTTTGGATGAGTCAGTTACTTGTTACCCCATGCAGTCATATATAGTGCGTTTGAGTGCCCTGTAAAAATTTTACAGTGAGTAGACGAAACAATAAATGTATTTTTCTTTCAGTTTTTGTATTGTGGAGTGGTTTGTGGAGTGGGGATGGTGCGGAGAGCAAATCTTAGCTATTTCATAGAATACCTACCATACTATAATGTGCAAGCAACACTATTTGAGTGTAAATTTAAAATTGAGCACAAACTGCTACTATTCAGTGTTACTTTAACTCTGGTTCAGTGTTAAATTAGAAGCTCTTATCAACTGCAATTCAGTGTCCTACTCCATACTTGTGTTACAAATTTATGCTCTAGGAGTTTGTCATTTAACACTGTTGCAGTGTTCAAAAAGTCAACACTTTAGAAAGTGTTAATTTAACACCTTTCCAGTGGTTTCCATATAACACTGGGAAAGTGTTGATTTTAAATCTGTGGGTGTCAAATTTCCGATTTCAAATTTGCAGTGTGGGAAGTATAATCGAGCTTGAGGCAAAATGTACTGTAAAAAATGAGTTACATTTTGGTCTGTTCTCACCCAAAACCGATTGGCTTGCTTCAGAAGGCTGATTAAACCGCTGGATTATTTGGATTATTTTTATGCTGTCTTTATGTGCTTTTTGTTCAACGTTTTGGTCATCATTCACTTGCTTTGTACATACCTACAGAGCTGAAATATGTATATATATATATATATATATATATATATATATATATATATATATATATATATAAGAGATTTTTTTTATGAACTTTAAGATTAATGACTAATGTTTTTGTAGTCTATCCTGGATTAACTGAAGTTCACATTGATGCATTGTCATTTGTTAGTTGGCTGATGAAGGCTTTTGTTGGCTATTAAATGATAGTCTATGTATTCCATTTCAAGAGTGTTGTCCATCAATAGACAAAAGTGATGCAGGCAGAGATTAATGAGGTGCATCGCAGTTCAACCGTTAGGTCATTTCGGTGAGGTTCGGTGGGGTCCATCCTAAGTCCAAGGTTCAGGCAGTGGCATATGAAGTATCTGATGTCTTACAGTTGGAGCTGGCTGTAGTTTGTCGTCATCACTCAGTGACACATAGCAGTGGAGTCCGACACCAAGCAGGAACGGAGCTGGATCTGGCCAGCTCTGGTAACCTCGGGATATGAATCCCGAGGTTGAGACATGGAAACAAATAGAATAATATTAGCTTAGATGCCATTCAATTTTATGCAGAGTTATAGATCATGATAGATGTTTCTGGTTCCGGCAGACCTAACAAAGCAGCCTAATTGTGAGTTGATGAATAAATTAGGTGTATGCCTGGCTAAATAGATGAGTCTTAAGTCTAGACTTAAACTGAGTGAGTGTGTCTGCATCCCGAACAGTGTTAGGGAGACTATTTTATAGTTTAGGAGCCAAATATGAAAAGGATCTACCTCCTTTTGTGGATTTTGATATTCTTGGAATTACTAACAAGCCAGAATTCTGTGATCGTAATGAACGTGATAGAATATAGTGTGTCAGAAGGTCACTTAAGTACTGTAGAGCTAGACCATTCAAAGCTTTGTATGCAGTTAACAGAATTTTAAAATTAATACTAAATATAACAGGCAGCCAATGTAATGACGATAAAATTGGGCAAATATGATCATATTTCTTGGTTGTAGTTAGCACTCTGGCAGCTGTGAACCAATTGAAGTTTATTTATTGAACTTGCTGGATATCCTCTCATTAATGCATTACAATAATCTAGTCTTGAGGTCATGAACGCTTGAATTTGTTTTTCGGCATCAGCAACAGAGAGCATGTGTCGTAATTCAGCAATATTTCTGAGGTGGATAAATGCTGTTCTACAAACATTGGAAATTTGATTTTCAAAGTACAGATTGGTATCAAATATAACACCTAAGTTCTTTGCTGTAGATGACGACATAACAGTACATCCATCGAGAGTCAAATTATATTTTAGAGGGTTTTTTTTAGAGGTTGACTTATTTTTAGAGGTTTTTAGTCCAATAATTAGTACCTCTGTTTTGTTGGAATTGAGTCGAAGGAAATTTCTTGCCATCCAGTCTTTAATTTCATTGATACACTCTGCTAATTTGGAGAATTGTGAATTTCCGTTGGGTTTAGAAGAACTATAAAGTTGGGTATCATCAGCATAACAGTGGAAACTTATTCCATGATTCCTGATAATATCTCCCAGGGGAAGCATGTATAAGAAATAAAGCAGAGGCCCTAAAACTGATCCCTGTGGCACTCCATACTTAACTTTTGTTTGATTTGACAATTCCTCGTTTACACATACAAAGTGGTAGCGGTCCAATAGGACCTAAACCATGCTAATGCAAGTCCACTAATGTCAACATAATTCTCCAGCCTATTCAAGAGAATGTCATGATCAAATCATAACAAAGGCAGCACTAAGATCTTAAAGCACTAGAAGAGAAATGCAGCCATGATCAGGTGATAAGAGCAAGTCATTTGTAACTCTGATAAGTGCAGTCTCTGTACTGTGATGGGGCATAAATCCTGACTGAAATTGCTCATATACTCCATTTCTCTGTAGAAATGAACATAGTTGGGAGGACACTACCTTTTTAGTATTTTCAACATAAATGATAGATTTGAAATCAGTCTGTAACTAGCCAGTTCTCCAAGATCAAGCTGTGGCTTCTTACTAAGCGGTTTGATAACTGCCATTTTAAAGTTTCTTGGGACATGTCCTAAGGATAATAAGGGGCCAGTAAGGACATGACGACGGATCCAGAGATCCCAGCTCCCTCGCACTGGTGGATATCAGTGGTGGATCCAGTGTAACCAGTTAGTACATCGCACAAAACTACAATATACGCTAAATTACATTAATCTCAATCTCTTTTACATTAGTCAGAACCCACTTTGCCAGCGTTCCTTTCACTCCAGGTGGTGTTTTCTCCAGCTGTTCTGCGGCGTAGCGGTTTGTTTCCTGATCTCCACAACAAGCTCCTCTGTTATAAACATTTTCAAAATCTAGACATCTGTGGGAGATGCAGGTGGGGTTTGACTTTGAGGGTAAAAAAAAAACAAAAAAAAACACTGATGTCCAGGAGCGGTAAAATTGCTGGTAGCCCTCCAGCAGGAAGAGCTTACCTCCTCCACCTCCTTTGGTGTTGTGTGTGCAGGTGATGAAGCAGTGGCTGAGACATCTTCAGAATTAAAAAAAATATTTCTCTGATCTCCTCATCTGTTAATTGTTTTCTTTTAAAAGCAGACATCTTTTTCTGTGGCAATTGTGTAAATAAAACTGTAAATAAATACAATTAGCTAAAGCCAGTCTCTCTCTTCATAGTAGTGACAGCACGACAGCAGATTTGGTGAGTTGCTTAGTTTTTCCCCTATTATACACAGTGTATGTATGTGGACAGTAAACTTGTGTTCTTCTATGTTTGTTTGAATGCTCATACCATAAAATAAACACATCCTATGGTTGAAAAGACTGTTCGAATGGCTGTTTTAGACATCAATGACGAGTGCTTAGCCAGTCCTCTATGCAGCAGCGGCAGAACAACAGCTGATTTGGTGAGTTTGTCAGTTAGTTTTGCCGCTATTATACATAGTGTGTGGATATGGACAGTAAACTTGTATTCTTCTGTGTTTGTTTGAATGCTTGTAACATAAAATAAACATATTCTATGGTTAAAAAGACAGTTCTAGCAGCTGTTTTAGACATCTAAATGACAAGTTCTTAGCCAGTCTGTAGCAGCTAAGCAGTATGACAGCTGATATGGTGCGCTCCAGCTCTGTTAGCGTTTAAGCTCCACAGACCGCGGCCCCAGCTTTTGCCTGCCTCAAGTCCAGCTGCTCACTCTACTCAGAGCCAAGAGACAAATTAAACCACCGCAGCTGAATTCTTCGTTTGGACGGACCTCTAAGTTGGCATCTGGATAAACTTAGACATGATTATCCCCATTCACACAAACTACAACCAGCAAACACATTCTGTATACTTAAGTGTTGCATCAGAATCTTTTGATATAATAAATTATCTGTTATTTTCAGGCTCCTAAGATACGCAAAATACATTTAAAACTGTTGAGCAAAAGATAAAAATTGGACAAAGACGGTGTACAAAACAAAGAAGTCCACTTCAGGCCACCTTTGTGTCACAGGTCTTACTGTTCCCATGACAACAAATCCTAACACCCAATGGTTTTGCTCTATAGATATGCCTCATCTGTTCAACCAGCAATCCAGTGCCTAAATTTAGTATCCACTATGAGAAAAACATTTCAAGTTAGGTATCAGTTCAGTACCAAACTTTATCAATATATAATTATATGAAATATAATTTCTTTAATTCACAAATACTATTCTCGTCATGCAAGAAAAAGAACTCAGCAGACTTGAAAGGGCAGTTATCTATGGTGGATTGAGGTGGATTAGCCAAACAGAGCAGCTCCTGTTTAAAACAAACATGCACCAATGGAAAATCTGTCCCTGGAAAATTGGTCTCTCAGGTATTGTGGTGTAAAAAGAGAGCTTAAAAAGCAGATTGTGTGGGCGAACAAGAGAACAGACACTAAGAGAAAGTCACTTGGAGGAACTATAGAGAACTAATGGACCACATATTATACAACAGAATTGATTGATAGCAAAAGAGTACATCTAAAACACAAATTGCTGTTGCTTTTCATACTGTGTCAGTGCTATGTACAGTATTCACTGTGTATGAAAGGATGGAAAAGTTTGATATTGTAAAAAATGTTCATTATCATACCATGGTTAAAAAACTTTTAAAAACAGGATGTAATACTGAGTAGGCTATATACAAAAAAAAAAAAAAAAACAAAAAAAAGAGAGAATAATATGAAATAATTGTCATAATGTTAGTCTAATTTTAATTACTTTTTGACATAGTTCAGTTAAATCTAAGTTACATTTTTAATTTTATAAAAATAAATAAATAAATAAAAATAAAAAAATCCAAGTTATTTTTTCAAAGAAAAAAGGGCTGGACTAGATACTGTTTTAATACACAGGTGCAGAACCTAAAGTCATTATACTTAAAACTGTACCTACTGACAGTTCTACATACTCAGCAAAAATAGTCCTGGTAAAGGATTCTGATTGTTTTTTATTTTTTTATTTGTTTACCAATGAAACAAACTTAATATTGCATTACAACAAAACAAACACATAGTTTGGAGATTTGCCTCAAAGCCAGAGCTGCATCTAGTAGACATGGTACTGTAAATCCGACTCTTTTAAGAATGGAATGGTTTCAGAATATATTTTAATCGTTGTAATTAACAAGATATACAGCAATCACTGATTAAATACAATAAGGTAGACAGCTAGATGCTAACTGGGCCCTATAGTAGTGATAGACCTATATGGGTTTTTTTTAATGGCCGATGCCGATATCCAGAGAGCAGGGTGGTCGATAGGCCGATATAATATACAATTTAATATAGTAATTAACATAAACATAAAATTGCAAAAAAATTTATAAACTCTTATTTAGCACTATATTTACTCAATTTCACACTAAACTTTAACTTTGTAAAAAAGAATCTTAAAAAATAATATTGTATTTTAAATGGTAGATAGCATTTTCTTCTGATTTCTGTTTAGTCATCAAATTTTAGTAATTTATTTGCACATGAAGAAATTGTTAATATATTAGGAAAAAGGAAATAACAGTACACACAGTAGTCCAGCAACCATGGATGGCATGTCCACGTTAGCAATCGCATTTTCTAAAAAAATATTGAATCAAATCAATTGTACATACAGTGCATAGTGAATAAGACATTTAATTATAGCACACGTGAGGCGATTTTACTTTGAAGTTGCTCTCACGCACTAGCTGCAATCTCCAGACAGTTTAAATGGCCTGGATCGCCTGCTTGGATTGTCGTCATGATTTGTGAATCAGAGGAACTTTTGATCCTGATCCTGAAGTTTTGATTCTGGCTGACAGAATACACGCTTCAGAGGAAGATATTAGATGAGCGCTCGACAGGAAGAAAACGCTGGATTTTCAAGAGGTTCGTGAATTACATCTTTTTAAATGAGATATCTGCATATTTGCAGACGGTATATAATAGAAATTGCATTAATATTTACATTTTATCAATTAGAAAAGTTACAGGGAACTGTTGAGGTGAGACTGTTAGAATACGTGCTTCAGAGGAATATTTATGAGTGTTCCACAGGATGCTGGATCTGCTCAAGTTGTGTGAGGTTGTTTTATTACATCTGTTTAAACAAGATGAGCGCATATTTGCAGACAATATATGATATTAGATTTACTGATATTTGCCTTTTTATCATTAGACAAGACAGTTAAAAGTTACAGGGAACTGTTGAGGAGAGAGAGGGAGAACGATATGCGGACCGTTTAAATGACACTGTGTTGCACAACAGTTTATTACTGTAGTAACACGATGGCACGTAACAACAAAACTAACCGTGACTGGTCGTTTACATGTCTCAGTAGCTTCACATGCAAGCAGGCGATTCTCAGCGCCCTCAAGAAACAAATCGGACAAAGGGGAAAATGTATCGGCCGATGCCGATAATTTAAAAATTCAGAATATCGGCCAATTTATCGGCCTTGATGATATATCGGTCGACCACTACCCTATAGGAACCTATAAACAGCAGTTGCCAGAAGGTGAACATGATGTGCTCTCTTTAATAATCTTATCAAGAGGTTAATAGGAAAATGTGAAATATACGCTATACTTATGCATGATTGTGAAAACGATTGCTGGATTTCTATTTACAGCAGCCCTGTAAATAAGCTTTGGATCTCTAAACCAAATAAGTAACACTTTTGTAAGCAGACTGTACACTTTATGCATTAGAAACGTACATTTAAAGCATTATGGTATATATTGTTATCCGTTGTATCTTTTCATAACAATAACTGTAATGTACTTTACCAATTCATAGTTAACATCAACCAATATAATGCATTGTAGCATATGATACAACACATGAAATGATGCTGCTCATGTTTTTAATGGATTATATTCTTTAAAAGCATAACCATATTTGCATGAATTGAAGTGTTTGTTATTAATGTCAACATGAAAGTGAATATAAGGTGTATCATAATGCATTGTAATCCTTTGAGAATTTATTTAAATGCATTATACTGTATATACAGGCTTCATAGATAGTGTTAATAAGAATTGATCTGTACGCTCTCAGATATTCGGCCACAAAGCCACATATGTCCTGCCAGCGATCCTCTCTGTAAACGCTGGGAAAGATGCTTTCCACGGATGCTGTGGGTACCATTACACAAGAGCGTTAAACAGCATCAACCCTGCGCTTCTGCTCGACTCTGCTGCTGGGAGGAGCTCAACTGCACATGTCGTTTTAAAGACTATTTTCTGCATATTGTAATTAGACCAAGAGTTCAGACTGTTTACCCAGCATCTCTGTGTCATATGAAATATCTCTACGCCTTGATCAAGATGGCAGGCAATAAAGATAGCATGTGATATAAGGGGAAACAAAGAGCATCGTTCAAAAGAAGTCGTGCAAAGATAGAATTATCCTAATATTCGCAAACCAAACCCTGCAACACGCAATATCTTACCTCGATCCTTTGCCAGCCGTCCCCGCTCCTCTATAAGCGATGCATCTTTGTTGTATTGACTTCAGCTGACTGTCTTATTTCGGAAGAACTGTCAGTTCAGCCGTAAATGTGTCGTCTGTGTGAAATACCGATAGCTTACTGAACACGCGCAACATATCCATATATAAAGAGTATCGTTATTTCTTTCTGCGGATAACAGCGATTAATTCATTTTTCGTAGATAAATGCGCACTAATAAAAAGAGTATACCATACTGCATGAAAATCAGATGTCCCCCATGTTGTTCAGAGCCCTTCACAATTGCGTAAACTTCAGTAATCGGACTGAATGATTTGCCGTGTGTATCCATCTGCCCGTTCTGTGCTTTTGATTAGAAGAGACGGGTGAGTGAATAAAGGCATGGGGAGACAGGTTTTCTTTAGTACGGAGACTCGGATGGCTCAAACGGCAGTTCGCTTATCCACCGCAAGAGGGCATATCTATCTATCTATCTATCTATCTATCTATCTATCTATCTATCTATCTATCTATCTATCTATCTATCTATCTATCTATCTATTTCCTAATAGCATCTCGTACCACCGCAGTTTATTCAACAACAAACAAAATATCATTCAATAAAATATCCCTTCCTACTATTGATAGCACGGGCTACTGGGTTGGTTGTGATGGATGATGTTATCAGTGTTAACACCTTGTGGACAATTTCATATACACAAATGCAAAGTTGCTGAGTCAAAACCCAAATTTAGGCTTTTTTGTATTGATTTGAAATTATTTTATGACTCCCTATGTTCTCCATCTAACAAGAAAGCGATAAAGACATCTCTCTTATTGAAAAGAATGATGGACTCTTTTGAAATGTAAGGTGCGTTGTCTGAGTTGGCTTTTTTTATTTTATTTTATGTTCTCTTATTTGTGTATTTACAAATTGTATGTGTCTATTTTTATATCGTAAATTTAAGTGCCTTATTCTTAATAATTTATTTACTGTATAAAGCTGACTTTGTGCTATACATCCCCTGCACTGTTTCTATGTTCATAATAATAATAATAATAATAATAATAATAATAATAAAACTATTGATAGCACGGGCCTTAAAGGGATAGTTCACCCAAAAATGAAAATTCTATCATCATTTATTGACCCTCATGCCATCCCAGATGTGTATAACTTTTTCTTCTACTGAACACATAAGCAAAGATTTTTAGATGAATATCTCAGGTCTTTAGGTCCTCACAATGCAAGTCAATGGGTAACAACATTTTTAAGCTCCAAAAAGCACAAAAAGGCAGCATAAAAGTAATCCATACAACTCAGTTGTTAAATCCATGTCTTCAGAAGTGATATGATAGGTGTGGGTGAGAAACAGATCAATATTGAAGTCCTTTTTCATCATACATTTTCCCCCCTGCCCAGTAGGTGGCAATATGCACAAAGAATGTGAATTGCCAAAAACAAAAGAAGAAGAATGTGAAATTGTGTTATCACTTCTGAAGATATGGATTAATGCTGCCTTCATGTGCTATCGGAATTATCCTACTTCCCACTTCTGAAGTGGTAATTATGAGTAGGTCACATTCAAGTGCTTTTTTGTCAGATAGAACAGAAACATGGACGATGCCAGGTTCATTCGTATATTTCTTGAGGAACTTTTATTTTGACACCATAATATATATTATTCAGCTTGCTGATGATAATGCAATTTTGGTCAAATACAAGCTATTTTCTTGGTGTAAAAATGTACAACATCCATCAAATGGTTGCTGAAATACATAAATGAATATGACTGAAACAGCAAGCATTAACAATTAGCTGTATTTAGAAAAATGATTAAAACCTGTCATTCACTACAGAAACCGTAGTCTCCTCCACTATGTTGAAAGTTTACGACTCCTCCCATCTCGGAAACTCAGGGATCAAAATTATCTCTGAGTTACTTATTCGTAATTACAACTTGAGGGGTCATTCATGTGCAAATTCCAAGTGGAAAACTCGTAATTACGATAATTCCGAGCACGTGAAGGCACCATTAACCACTGGAGTCTTATGGATTAATTTTACACTGGCTTTATATGCTGTTAAGACCTTTAAAATTTGGTACCCATTCACTTGGATTGTAAGGACCAGAGCTGAGATATTTTTTTCTAAAAATCTTCATTTGTGTTCAGCAGAAAGAAAGTGATACATATCTGGGATGGCATGAGGGTGAGTAAATGATGAGAGAATTTTCATTTTTGGGTGAACTATTCCTTTAAATTGAAGCCCAAACCCGGCCTGTATCCGAGACTGTGTGACCTGACCCAAATCACTTACTCTCTTTATAGTTCTTCTCCAAGCAAGTAAATTTGTTGCAATATGCAGTATTTTTTTTTTAACATCGTAGGCAGGACCGGATCTAGGTGGGTGCTGGGGTGGGCTTTGCCCCCCAAAATGATTCCTATGACCCCTATTATACTTATCCCTGCAAGTTAAGTAAAGGGTTGAATTGTATCTTCATGGCGCTAACCCTAACGAAATGTGCCTGAACTGAAGACATGCGACGTAATACACTGTGTTTTTTAAATTGAAGTTATTTTTAACTTGACACAGTGTCTAAAAATGTGACAGTCCTGCGCGAAACGCTGAAAAAACAGCTAGACGCGATGCATTGGTCAAAGACGTCGGTCCAGTGCATGTTTACAGATAATTTTTTGAAAACAGCGATGACAAAAGCATGTTCTGTGTGAACAGCCCATAACTCATCTATTTATTTCATTAAATACAAACCTGGACCCGCAGTTATACCTGAAACTGAAATTTGTCATGTCCCGTCGGGCTCAGGTCAGGTAGCAGACCTCAACTTCCTATTATCACGGTTGAGGTTCAGTCTAAATTGCTATTCCATAGCGAATTACCTACTTTAGGAAATTCGTAAGAGATTTAGAGAATGGACTTTATTCAGAGTAGCGCCATATTTAATATTTGACGGGAATGAAAACAAGGCTGTGAGGGAGAGAACTACAGTATGCTCATGATCAAATTATTCAGCGGACGAAACATCTTTACCAAATATTTTCAGTAGAAAACACAAGTTGTGCAAATTAAATGAGATGTAGGACCTTATCCTTATACTAGTGCAGTGGTGTAGCCTCGTTTTCATACTGTCAAAAATTAATGGTGCTACTCTGAACCTGAAAGCCATGAAACGGTGTGGCGTCCTTTGGCGCCATCTGGTGGATGCTCAGAGCTACCAACTAAAATGATCTTGATCAAATTAAAAAATACAGATGTATAGTATATAATGTTTCATTTAATAAATTATGGTTACTATTTAGCTAAATAATTAACATGGTTTTATAGTTTGGCAACTCTCCAACATGTAAGATGTATGTTTTAGATCTTGATACTTTTGCTTTGACACATAACCTATTTTACCTGCCACATATAAAATTTACACTATAGCACATATATACTAGATACTATGGTGCCTATATACTATATACTACTAGAGCACCAAGAAGTACATTTTTAATTAGTAAAGTGATAACCAACCCATTGTTATTTACTGTGATGCTACTGTTTCTAGAGTAGTTTAAAAACTGAATGGATTGTGTAGAACTGTTTTTCACATTCCTTTTATTTCTTCAAGGACAATGAAGAAGTCAAGAGGATCAACTTGTACACATCAAAACAATGGAATCACCACATTAACATGTTTAACACAATCACCGAAACAGGAGACAGTGGTAAGAGGTCATTGTCCATAAGACTCCTGAACCACTACACTAGTAACAGCCAATCCAGGTCCTGGAAGCCCCACAGTAATGAGACCTAAAGCAGGCTCTCTGTTCATAAGGGCACATCTGTGGCTTCTTTTATCAATGAGATCCACCAGGAGTGGATTGAACCACCAAATTGTTCCAACCAGCTCTCATTTGGAATGTTTCAAAATAAACATGTACAGATGTAAGAAAACATGAAGTAATCCAGCACTCCGCAGTCCCAGTGCAGGACTGTTGCTTGTAAATGAGTGAGGATTTTGGTCATCAGGGAATTATTATACAGATGGGGTGTGTAATTTGAACATCTTAAGTAAAACACCAGACATTTAAGCTTCAAAACAGATCTCGATTTTGAATCGTGTACATTCAGGGGTTAGTAAAATCATCAGGTTTAGTATGTACTGCCACTTCACAAATACATTATAGAAAAAGCATTTCAGAAGAGCTCAAATAAGGCCAAGTGATCTAATAAGTTTGATGATGATTTCTATAAGCAGTGGTTCAGACTGAGTACTGCTAGAATTTTCACAATATATAAAGACAACGTAAAGCCAATTAAAAACGATCCCAAACAGCTGTTTGCTGGGCAGTTGTGTTCTATGAAAAGCAACATTGCAATTGCCTTCAAGAAAATCATTTTCAGGACTACCTGACCTGAGCAGCAAAGATAAATGTTACATATCTTTCATACAGCTTCGAATTTGCCATAGTGACCTGGCAACCAAGACCACTTTTTGCTTGCAATAAAAATAGAAAATAATAAAAAAAGTACAAAGAGTAAACAAAAATCACAAGACAACATGCAGCTAGGAAAATACAGAATGGTAAACAACCTCATGCTTCACAAAAATTGCTTTTAGTATGTACACACACATCAGATTACTATATCCTCTCATTTTTAACCAACCACAACTGAGGAGTGCCCTTCGAAAAGTAAGGGTTCACACTGGTAGAAATAAGATTTTATTTTTATTATTTTTTTAACTTAAATTTGTTGTGGTATAACTATTTTCTTATAGCATTTACTTGAATTCAGTAAACAATGCAACACATTAGAATGAAATCAGGTCAACCACACTGGATTTACCAGGTGCTGTTCACACTATAACAAGGACTTCTTGCATTCAGCAATCAAGAGAATACTTCACAATTTACAGCCATTCAATGCAAAGAACCACTCTTATGCAATTTTTACTTTTCCTGCACTGTACAGAACAATGACATCGAACTATATATTGGTATCTGAGATTATTACGAACGTAACATCTTATTTTTCAAAACGGACCCTAATCTTGGGTCTACGGACAGTCTGTTCTAGGATCATTGGTTACATTATATAGGGTAATTTTTATGACAAATACAATACTTCGATTTAAAAAAAAAAAAAAAAAAATCGAATGTTTAAATTTGATACATTTATGACATATATATATATATATATATATGGCCAAAAACATTGAGATATTTTCATACTTTCATTTTCAGAATTATGAGATATTTAATTTCTTTCCAAACTATGTGTGAAAATTTGTCAAAGATCTGCATTTGACATCACCATGCACTCTTTTAAGACAAATTGGTGCACATACAGTATTTCAATCTTCCGAAAATGATGGTTGAAAACAGACAAATACATTTAAATAATTTACTATGTATTTACACTCTCCATTTGCACCAGCAACACAGCATCATTGATATGTAGGTCTTGCAGTCATCTAATCTCCCATTTTTACTTTTGATGTCTAAAAAAAGAAAAACAGAAACATAGGCATGTTAATGACTACACATATCAATATGCAAACAAAGAAAAAACAAAACAAGGTTAGGACACCATTTTTGAGGTGCTGGTTAGTTAGGTGGTTAAGTACTGATCTAAGGACTAAAAACCCTCCTTAAAGGCCGTGTTAAAATAAAATACAAATTTTGCTGCTTTTAGTCCATATCTATTAGCTTTAAGGTCGTCCATATGCTAGTGTACTTCTAAACACTGACAAAATTTGTTTTCAGATCTGCAGTCTCTCCTCCAGCTAAAAAGACTCAGGAACATCCATGATGTCACATAAATGTTGAGAAACCTTGTCCAATCAAATGCTTTCTTGAACGAGAAAGTACCCTCCCCCTAAATCTGTTCAGCGCACCTGGCTGTATTCTCACCGGCGCTGATCATGCCTTCGCAGGGTACTTCCAAGGGAACATAATCCAAACAGATTTCCCAATTTCACCGTTATTGCCTCTCAGTCATCTGAAGCTCTCACAGTGGAGGGAGCTGGACATGAAGAAAATTGCTCGAGTTTATATGATCTATTACTCGCTTGTATTAGCACTCGTTATAAGCACCGACTGTGATGCACTTCGTCTGTGGGCTTGCCATGTAGTAATGGGTTTAGTTAGATCACTGTTTGGTTCTCAAGTCTTTGGAAAAGCTGTTTCCCCAGTAAGCGGCTCTGACAAGAGCAGTATGGCTGTAAACTAAAGCCTATTGGCTATTTTTTAAATTGTGATGAGTCGTTAGATATGTCCCATCCCCACTTAGGGTAGGAAATACATTAAAACACCAAATCAAATTGCACTCATCAAAGCACTTCATGGGGACTTTAATGACCTGAACATAGGTTGAATAAACCATAAAAACTTTACATTAAGAGGCCAAATTGTAACTGAGGAATCCACATGAATTGACTGTGGTTTAATAGGAGTTACTCATTAAAATGTGGCTGAAAATACTCAATCTGAATTCAAGTATGCATGTCAGATCACTTTACAGTGTGTGACTGTAAAAAAAAATGGTGATAAAATATTCATTTTCCAAAGAGTGGACATTTGGGAGCTCAATGGGAATTAATGAGGAAAAAGTCAAAGAAGATTAAGCTGGACAAAATAGACGGGTTCATGAAAGCACTTTGTCAACAACCATTTAAAACAAATAGCAGATACTACTCTCTGTCAATATATATTTTACTCACTTTAATGCAAAATATAAGCCATCTTGTAATATTAATTTCATTGGTTTCATAATGAAAACAAAATAGAAATGCCTTGTTTAAAAATCAAGTTTGCAGTAAATAGTCAATAAAATATTCACGATTGGTGTGAACAGGCCTTAAGACTTAAGATTTGTTTAATGACATTTGAACTTTTGAATATATCTGGCGGAAGACATGGCGCATTCTAAAATTCGAAACAGTAGTTTTCTATGAATGTACGCACACCGCCGCTGCCCGGCGTCTATCGGTGGCGCCCACCTACGACTCCGGAGGCTGCTCAAATTTCTGTCGTGCCACAGAGAACAATTAGCATATTTTCCATTAAATTAGACCCAAATTGTTACCAATGGACATATATTATTTACTCTAGCCTTGTTCAAAACCTTGGTAACTTTTGTGTGTACTGTCTGCCACCTGAACCGCATCGATGTGTCCTGTGTTTGATACATGCCGTGTCCTAGCTGTGACGCGACACACCGTGGTGCTTCTCGTCCTGTATGTAACCGTCTTTAGAAAGGCCAAATGCATTATAGCAGCAGTTTATTACAGTAAAGTTTCAAAGCTTTTAAAATGTTTTAAATAAGCAAAAAGGAGAGAGAAAATGTGAGCACCCGTTATGTCTTACAGTGCATCCGGAATGTATTCACAGCGCTTCACTTTTTCCACATTTTGTTATGTTACAGCCTTATTCCAAAATGGATTAAATTCAATATTTTCCTCAAAATTCTACAAACAATAAATGATGAAATTCAAATGATGAAATCTTTGCAAATGTATTACAAAGAAAAAAAGAAAAGAAAAAAAAGAAAAAAGAAAAATCACATGTACATAAGTATTCACAGCCTTTGCCATGACACTCAAAATTAAGCTAAGGTGCATCCTGTTTCCACTGATCATCCTTGAGATGTTTCTACAACTTGATTGGAGTCCATCTGTGGTAAATTCAGTTGATTGGACATGATTTGGAAAGGCACACACCTGTGTATATAAGGTCCCACAGTTAACAGTGCATGTCAGAGCACAAACCAAGCCCTGATGTCCAAGGAATTGTCTGTAGACCTCCGAGACGGGATTGTATCGAGACACAGATCTGGGGAAGCGTACAGAAACATTTCTGCAGCATTGAAGGTCCCAATGAGCACAGAGGCCTCCATCATCTGTAAATGGAATAAGTTTGGAACCACCAGGACCCTTCCTAGGGCTGGCCACCTGGCCAAACTGAGCGATCGGGGGAGAAGGGCCTTAGTCAGGGAGGTGACCAAGAACCTGATGGTCACTCTGACAGAGCTCCAGCATTTCTCTGTGGGGAGAGGAGAACCTTCCAGAAGAACAACCATCTCTGCAGCACTCCACCAATCAGGCCTGTATGGTAGAGTGGCCAGACAGAAGCCACTCCTCAGTAAAAGGCACATGACAGCCCACCTGGAGTTTGCCAAAAGGCACCTGAAGGACTCTCAGACCATGAGAAACAAAGATTGAACTCTTTGGCCTGAATGGCAAGCGTCATGTCTGGAGGAAACCAGGCACCGCTCATCACCTGGCCATTACCATCCCTAAGCACACAGCCAAGATAACAAAGGAGTGGCTCCGGGACAACTCTGTGAATGTCCTTGAATGGCCCAGACTTGAACCCGATTGAACATCTCTGGAGAGATCTGAAAATGGCTGTGCACCGACGCTCCCCATCCAACCTAATGGAGCTTGAGAGGTCCTGCAAAGAAGAATGGGAGAAACTGCCCAAAAATAGGTGTGCCAAGCTTGTAGCATCATACTCAAAAAGACTTGAGGCTGTAATTGGTGCCAAAGGTGCTTCAACAAAGTATTGAGCAAAGGCTGTGAATACTTATGTACATGTGAGGTTTTTATTTTAATTTTTTTATTTATTTATTTTTAATAAATTTGCAATGATTTCAAACAAACTTCTTTCACGTTGTCATTATAGGGTACTGTTTGTAGAATTTTGAGGAACATAATGAATTTAATCCATTTTGGAATAAGGCTGTAACATAAAATGTGGAAAAAGTGAAGCGCTGTGAATACTTTCCGGATGCACTGTATATCTATCTTATATTTTGTCTTATAACTGTTATTACTGTCAGTAAGGGGTCAAAGAACAAGTAAGAGAAGTCCATGGCCTCTTGACATGTTATTAAAAGTGAAAGACTGGGACAGGAATTAAAGCTTTTTGCTGTGCTAAGCTGTTTTCAAGGTAACCATCACCATATCAGTTTATTATAATACTGCACGAGTAGAAGAAACATATCTAGAAATGCCAGTTAAATACTTGCCTGCAAGATGGCTACAATCACTCCAAACAGTCCAATGGCACTGCCGAAAATTTCAATAATGAGGATCTTGACAAAGAGGCTGGGATTCTGAGCATCTGCCAGGGCAGCTCCACTGCCCACGATGCCAACACAGATGCCACAGAAAAGGTTTGAAAAGCCAACAGTGAGCCCTGCACCAAACATGGAGTAGCCTGAAAGAGCACCATCAATGTGTTATCAGTATAATTTGGTTGAACGGCAGAGCAAATGAAATGATTTCACTCATGATGAGATGTGATTTAAAACAATATTTTGAGCAAAATGTACCTGCTTGGTAGTTCCTTGCCCCAATAGTCTCTGGAGTTGTGCCACTGAAGCTCTAAATGACATATAAAAAGAAAGAGATGTAAAAAAAAAACAAATTTAAGTGTTGTAAACATGCAGAGAAAAACACAAGGCAAACATTTGTTCTCACCCTAATAAAGGAAACAAGTCTCTTTTCAGAACACAGAATGTAAAATCCAAAGTAAGACCAATAACGGAGTTAAAAAAAATAAAATAAAATGACAGCTTTCAATTTTAACTTACCTGCGCCATGTCGCTAATGACAATTGCCATGATGATCCCATAAATGGCAACAGCTTCACAAAAGATAATGCTAGAAAAAATACACCAAAAATAGCCTGAATGAATAAAAAGTGTCACCAATTGCCAAATGTGAGTAGACACAGACTTTGGCAAGCAAATAAAACCAGTTACCAGACCAGACTCGTAATATAGTTACATTAGACTGATACATGCTGTTAAAAATCTGACAAAAGCAATGTAAACTAATCAAATTAAAGAGATACAAATGGTCTAAAGCAGTGCTATGAACCCTTTTCACTGATTGTGATGATGCCTTTCCGCCTTATTTAGCAGCATAAATCTAGCAAACTTTTTTATAATTGCAATTTATTTATTTAGTGTAACATTTTAACATTACATTTTGTATCATATGGAATTAGTTTTAAAAACGAGTTACCACAGCTGCAATGAGGTTTCTAATACAGCTGCTGAGAGAGTGACAGAAAATTTGTCCTCTTTCTCTCTTCTGACTGTCATAATCCACCATTCTCTATTTTTTTTATTTACAAAATAATTTTTTATTATTAACAGATTTTTTATTTAGCTGCTGGAGCAAACGGGTAAGCAAAAAATATATTTGCTGTGATCTCCCGTTCATTGCTAAATAAGTTTACCCTGCTATCGTTTACTTTCGCATTCCAAACCTGGATATGTGAAAAGGGTCTATTGTGCACATTCAAAGAGAGACTGTCAAACATGCAGCAAATTACAAGATGACCTGTGCTGTTTGCCACAAACAAATAACTGAAAAACAACAGAATAAATTCATTGCCAAGAAAACAAGAATATTTAGTATTTTTCTTTTCTTTTTTTTTTTATGTGAAATACAGTTTTATGGCATTTATTTAAAAAATAAATAAACAAAAAAACACCATGGCCATTGGCAGGTGTGGAATAATATTGATTTCAGACCCTGATTGTCTTTATCTGGATGTAAAAGGAGCATGTTTGCCTCGAAAAACAAAGTTCAGTACACAGCATTTACCTGACAAGGTTTTTGGTCTTGATTCTTGGGGCTTTGACCCCACCACCAATAATGCTAGATCCAGTCATGTAAATCCCCCTGCAGAGTCAAAGTACATAATACTTAAAGGGATAGTTTAAGCCAAAAATGCCATAATTTACTCACACTCATGCCATCCCAGATATGTATGACTTTCTTTCTTCTGCAGAACACAAATGAAGATTTTTAGAAGAGTATCTCAGCTGTGTAGGTCCATACAATGCAAGTAAATGGTGACTAAACCTTTGAAACCTTTCACATAAAGGCAGCATAAAATTAATTAATAAGACTCCAGTGATAAAATCTATGTCTTCAGAAGTGATATGATAGGTGTGTGTGAGAAACAGAACAATAGGGGGCCTGGGTAGCTCAGCAAGTATAGACGCTGACTACCACACCTGGAGTCACAAGTTTGAATCCAGGGAGTGCTAAATTACTCCAGTCAGGCTTCCTAAGCAACCAATTGGCCCGGTTGCTAGGGTGGGTGGAGTCACGTTGGGTTACCCTCCTCGAGGTCGCTACAACGTGGATCTCACTTTCGGTGGGGCGCGTGGTGAGTTGTGTGTGGATGCCGCGGAGAACAGCGAGCCTCCACACGCGCTAGGTCTCCACAGTAATGCGCTCAACAAGCCACATAAGACTGACTGTCCCAGGCGTGGCGGTAACTGAGATTCGTCCTCCGCCACCTGGATTGAGGTGAGTCACTACACCACCACGAGGATTTAGGAATTGGGCATTCCAAATTGGGGAGAAAATCCCCCCAAAAAAGAAAAAGAAACAGAACAATATTTAAGTCAGTTCAAGTGAAAGTGGAGATTTATAGTAAAAAAGGATTTAAAAATTGCAGAGTGATTGCATTGCTTCAGTTGTATGGATTACTTTTATGCTGCCTTTATGTGATTTTTAGAGTTTCAAAATTCAGGCTACCATTCACTTGCCTTGAAAAGACATACAGAGCTGAAAAAATATTCTACAAATCTTTGTTTGTGTTCTGCAGAAGAAAGTCATACACATCTGAGATGGCATGAAAGTGAGTAAATAATCAGAGAATGTAGTGTGAATTATATCTTTATCCTTTTTTCACATACCAGTCACTTTGACTGACTGTTGAAATTGATTAAGTAATGTCATTCAAACATCTAAGAAGATATAAAAAATAAATACATAAAATAAAATAAAGCATGTTTTAATGATAAAAATGGAACAAAATCCAAGCAAATTCAAGTCTATTATTTAAGGTACTCTTTTAAACTGAGCATTGCAGAAGAGGATATGGAACAATGTACTACTACAACATATCAAAATTTCCCATATGTTTATTCTGAGCTGTCATCATTTGCAAGACAGAAAAAGAGGAAGCGGACAGTAATCTCACCATGCAGCTCCAACAACAGACAGTGAAATAGCCAGGCCAATTCCAAGATTAGCCCACATAAAGGGGGAAGTCTCTGTTAAAAACCTATGACAGAAAAGTTATTTAAACAAAAGGATGAGCATTTGTTATTGTAAATATAAATCAAGATCTTTTCCGTTTTAAAAAAAAACACACACTTTAAATGTTAGCCTTTCAGGGACACACCATCAGAACACCTACCATGCTACATCAAATCGGAATCCAAGGTCAAAAATCGTATAGCAAATACCTGTAGTAAAATAAACCACTGGATTAGAAGAGTTTCAGTCATTTCAAGATAAATCAGAGATTAAAATATATAAAAGCAAGAGAATTTCTATCTGAACCATAAACTCAGTAATTATTCAAAGATTGCAGGGTAATGCCGTGTAAAGTGACATAAACTTCAGCACAAAATATTTATATTTTATGATGCAGACTCATAGAGGGTATCTGTGAAAGCTCACAGTCATGTGAGAGCTGTCTTCCTCATTTGCCCAGTTAACTACCCATTAACTGGCTACATATTATACATATGCATGTATTTGCACAGGATGATTTTTATTTTATTGTATTTTATTATTATTATTATTATTCTCCTCCTCCTATGCGATTATAACCAATGTGTCGAGAAAAACCAAATAAGACAAACATTAGAAAGGCAACATAACTTAAGTTAGCAGAATGAGGATGTATTATCATCACAAGAGGTCTATAAATAACACTGACTGATTGTACTATCTGATTACACTGCATGCTATATGTCAACAGTGTTAGAAATATTATTAAATTATATGAAAAATAAAACTTAAATTATTATTTGACGCAGTCGGGCTAATTTTTGACAGCTAACGCTAGCTGGGGTAAGCCTAAGATTACAGCTATCCAACTAAAGTGACATTTTAAATGGGAAGTTATCGGGAAATACTTCAATACGGCTCAAGGGACAATTCTTTTCATACGTGTGTTATTTATGTCCATATGTCAGCAGCTCTCATTAGCACTTACCGACGATCAGTATGGTCGTCCAGAAGGCCAAAGTGACCCCGGTGTATAAAATTGCGTGGCCGTTCATCATCCACTCCACCAACAGCGCCAGTTTTGCTATCTAATGCTTCTCCCGCGAATAACCCTACAGCTACTGTGGTGTTATTTTCAGTAGGAGAGTTGTATCTTGAAGAGAAATGGATTCCTGTGATCCCTTCGAAACGGCGAAGGCTGGAAATCCTTCATCCATCAGAGGGGAAGGAGTCATCGTCATCAGCTCGAGCTGTGCACGTGACTCACAGACGTCACTCTTCCTTTAGTGACACACCGCGCTGATCTCCGGACAGCCCATTGCTTGTTTTCCCGACCCCTGGAAAATAGATTATTTGTGCGACATTTTGGATCTAGATTGTAATTTTTATTGTGACTTGTTTAGAAATAACTTTCCTGTTGTGAGAAATCATTTATAATTTGGAGAGATTGGGAAGACTGAACATACACTATATTGCCAAAAGTATTCGCTCACCCATCCAAATAATTGAATTCAGGTGTTCCAATCACTTCCATGGCCACAGGTGTATAAAATGAAGCACCTAGGCATGCAGACTGCTTCTACAAACATTTGTGAAAGAATGGGCCGCTCTCAGGAGCTCAGTGAATTCCAGCATGGTACTGTGATAGGACGCCACCTGTGCAACAAGTCCAGTCGTGAAATTTCCTCGCTACTAAATATTCCATAGTCAACTGTCAGTGGTATTATAACAAAGTGGAAGCGATTGGGAATGACAGCAACTCAGCCACGAAGTGGTAGGCCACGTGAAATGACAGAGCAGGGTCAGCGGATGCTGAGGCGCATAATGCGCAGAGGTCGCCAACTTTCTGCAGAGTCAATCGCTACAGACCTCCAAAGTTCATGTGGCCTTCAGATTAGCTCAAGAACAGTGCGTAGAGAGCTTCATGGAATGGGTTTCCATGACCGAGCAGCTGCATCCAAGCCATACATCACCAAGTGCAATGCAAAGCGTCGGATGCAGTGGTGTAAAGCACGCCACCACTGGACTCTAGAGCAGTGGAGACGCGTTCTCTGGAGTGACGAATCACGCTTCTCCATCTGGCAATCTGATGGACGAGTCTGGGTTTGGCGGTTGCCAGGAGAACGGTACTTGTCTAACTGCATTGTGCCAACTGTGAAGTTTGGTGGAGGGGGATTATGGTGTGGGGTTGTTTTTCAGGAGCTGGGCTTGGCCCCTTAGTTCCAGTGAAAGGAACTCTGAATGCTTCAGCATACCAAGAGATTTTGGACAATTCCATGCTCCCAACTTTGTGGGAACAGTTTGGGGATGGCTCCTTCCTGTTCCAACATGACTGCGCACTAGTGCACAAAGCAAGGTCCATAAAGACATGGATGAGTGAGTTTGGTGTGGAAGAACTTGACTGGCCTGCACAGAGTCCTGACCTCAACCCGATAGAGCACCTTTGGTATGAATTAGAGCGAAGACTGTGAGCCAGGCCTTCTCGTCCAACATCAGTGTCTGACCTCACAAATGCGCTTCTGGAAGAATGGTCAAAAATTCCCATAAACACACTCCTAAACCTTGTGGAAAGCCTTCCCAGAAGAGTTGAAGCTGTTATAGCTGCAAAGGGTGGGCCGACGTCATATTAAACCCTATGGATTAAGAATGGGATGTCACTTAAGGTCATATGCATCTAAAGGCAGATGAGCGAATACTTTTGGCAATATAGTGTAGATTTAGTGTAAGGTATACGTACGTATCTATGACCTAAAACGTAGTAACAAGCTAATTAAAAACATTTAAGGCACCGAATCACCCCCAGATTTTTTATTTATTTTTTATTTTTATTTTTTATCCACTTATAAAAAAAAAAGTAAAGGAATATTCCAGGTTCAATACAAGATAAAATGATAGTTCAACCAAAAAGGAAAATCCTAATTGACTCACTTTCATGCCATCCGAGATGTGTATGACTTTCTTTCTTCTGCTGAACACAAACAAAGATTTTAGAAGAATATTTCAGCTCTGTAGATCCATACAATGCAAGTGAATGGTGACTAGAACTTTGAAACTCCAAAAATCACATAAAGGCAGCATAAAAGTAATCCATATGACTCCAGTGGTTAAATCCATATTTTCAGAAGTGATGCTGGGTGAGAAACAGATCAATATTTAAAAGGTGTACTAAGTCTTTGTGTCATCTTGGACTTACACTGACTAGTGGCTTGGATGCAGCATCATTTAAAATCAATAGTTTTCAGTTTCAGATGCCACTGTAGAAATTCAGTATTCACAGTCAGCCATGATTACTTTAATCAGTGAGTGAAAGTGTCAAATAACAGGACGGTTACTGAGATTAAGCGAGTAGTATTCGGCTGGTTATGTGATTCTAACATGGCAGCCCCCATGTGTGGATCCTCTCCAATGCAGAACAAAAAAGCTTTTATAAGGTTACTTTCGTTTTATTTCGGTTTTTTTTTTGTTTGTTTGTTTTTTTGTTTTGTTTTTTTTAAGTTTTAGTTTGTTTTATTTTTTTAAATATTTTATAGTTTTAGTTTTTCATTACATTTAGTTGTTATTTTAGTTTTAGTTTTTATATAAAGTGATTCATTTAGAATGGGGAAAACAGGCATTTGTGCAACGTTGGTCATATAGCTGGACACCCAAATGTACAGTTTGTAAATAATACTTATATTTAAAAAATACTGGATATTATACTGTTACTGTTCACAACAAACGGTCATTCCAATAAAGGTTTAAATGTGTCTTAATTGAAGTCCCAGAAAGGGCTAATGCGTTTTCTATAGGGTGACCAGATTTTGAAAGTCTCAAACTGGAACACCTGGGGGGTTCGAGATACATGTGTATATATATATATATATATATATATAATATTAGTATTAAAATATGTAGCCTAGCTTAATTCAATTAATTCAAGAACTATATATATATATATATATATACACACATACACAGTGTTGGGAGGGTTACTTTTGAAATGTATTCCACTACAGAATACATGCTGTAAAACGTAATTTGTAATGTATTCCATTAGATTACTCAAGGTCAGTAATGTATTATAAATACTTTGGATTACTTCTTCAGCACTGGTAGATTTTTTCACTTGTTTTGACTATAAAAACTCTGCCAGTACAGTAAGACAAAATACACATGTTAAAAATACATTCTCTGAAAAACCTAAATATCTTATGCAGTGTTGTTTCTAAAACAAGATCAATCTAATTGATTTTGTGTAAAAGATTTGTAGATATTTTTACAGGAAAACAATAATAAAAATTATCATCAAGAATAAGATTTTTGCCCTAATATCAAAGGTTTTACAAGAAAAAAATTAATTATGATCTAAAGTGAATTTTCTTGATAAAAAAATATGATCGTGCCTGGTAACATGTGCATGTAAAATGGCTAGAAATAGCATTTTAGCTTAGCGTAAAGCTGACAATTTACACAAGGTTTATTTCTATTTCTTCTGCTCCAAACTTACTTCAAACTTACTTCTCTGTCTGCTCGTATGAATGTAACTCATCATAAGAAAGTGTTTCACCACTGTTCAGATGCACTTTGGATCGCATTATTTATATGTATAAATGTTTTCCATCTGAAAGGACTAAATATTAAATGAAACAAATGACAATAAAATGCAAAGAAATCTCTTCAGTAATCAAAATACTTTTTGAATGTAACTGTATTCTAAATACCAATGATTTAAACTGTAACTGTAGTGGAATACAGTTACTTATATTTTGTATTTTAAATACGTATTCCCGTTACATGTATTCCGTTACTCCCCAACCCTGGCTATACCCAAGTTTGAGATTTTTATAAATGACTTTAACATTTTCTTTAATGTTGGCTTTTAGAATACTGAACAACAACAAAAAAGTGTAAACTGTATAACGAAATTTTAAACACCAGTTTTATTTACGTGAAATCAACCTTTCTGCCATTATTGTCAAGTTTAATGGGAGTTTTTAATTGACTCTTTCAAATTTCATAACATAATATTAAAATATTATCATAATATTTATTTATATTTATAGATTTTTCTCATAACTGTCTGACAAAAAACAAAACAGTAAAGTATTAAATAATGTATTAACATTTATTGCAATCCATCTCTCAACCAGACGATGGCAGCAAATCCACACAAATTAGGAAAATCTAAATTTAGGCATTTGCCATGTGAAAATCCATCCACTGAAGACTGGCATCACTCAAACTGATTAATAGTGCTTAACTGGAGTCACAAATAGAGTGCTATAGGACTGACAATGAGTTTTTCACATACATGCTACTATTTAATGTGTCACATGACCTACAGTCATAAATATTCTCTCTGTACCCTTTGTGAATCCTTGCAAGGTGACAGTTAACAAGTAAATGTTGTTGAGGTTGCATGTATCTGTCAGTCAGTCACTATTGATATAAGCTCTTCTCAGAGTTGTCTATGCAGTAAGTGCCATGGGAGTCTTATTTTCAGTACTTCTGGGAGATGCTGTGTCTCACACCAATTTCCACTCTTCTGCTCTATGTACAGTACCTGGGAAATTCATCACTTAAGTCAACAGAGGAGAATCTATGGACAGGCTTTCTTTAGCTCTATTACCTTGTGGCAAATTTAGACATGATCATATACTATTGGGACTGTTTCTGATTTACACTGGCTGAAAATACATCCATCAGCATACAAACTCTAGGGGGACCATAAGACCCGATAACATAATGCACATTTCTTATGTAGAAATATTCCGAATTTCATACTGAATTTTAATAACATACTAAAGTGCATTACATCAGTGGCCGGTCCTATTAAGGAAATTCATTTACATTTACTTTTATGCATTTGTCCAATGCTTTTATCCAAAGTGACAAAGCAAGCTATACATTGCATTCGAGCTATACATTTTATTAGTTTGTTTTAATTAGAGGTACAGTATTAATGTGCAATTAATTACGCATGAATGAAGAAAATGTGAACATTTAGGTCATTTAGAACTGAAGAATATACATAGAGCAGACAGAACATAAAGTGATTCCCTGAAAGCACATAAAAGATGTATCATCATTTTCCATTATTACTATATTATATTGATCGTTTATTTTTATACATCTGAATATAAGATGAAAGATTATGTAAGTTCATGCTGTCTTCAATTCCACCCTACTACCTAAAGATAACATTTTTCCTAGAGACAGAGGCTGAGTCTTCTCCTATAAAATCATTTTACAGCATTACATAGCTAGATGGGTGACGAGAGACAATATAAAATAAAATAACTTCCTGGGTTAAGTGAGGAAAATTGAAACGCAAACAACAATGTAACCAAATCAATATCCTAAGTGTGTTTTATTCATTCATGGCACATCTCCACAGCTAAAACCCATAGAGCAAAAAGCTTTTCATCTTTAGTAAATGGGAGTTAATGAGTGTCGAGGCCTGTACAGCGTATTTGACCGAGGGAAAAGCGACAGTCACAAAACAAGGGTACATCTCTGAGAGCATATGATGTATGATAATTTTAAAATCACTCAGCTGAAAAGAACATATGTCCAATGTCAGCAGCCCTGAAGCGCAAGATTAATAATAGGCTGAATGATGCAAACCTGATGTTCTATTCCGACTCATCAGGAAGTGCTGCCGTGTCTAATTTCTCTGTGTTTTGTACATAGTGAATGGTGCATATATTCCCATGTGTTCTCAGTGTCAGGGCATAATGTTATCAAGTGATGCAATTCTTCAATTCTCTATGTTAGATTAATTAAGAAAATGTCCCTGTGGTGAGCTGTACATAAAGCTTTAATTAAACTGGACACAGAATTCCTGCGCTAATATTAAATCCAAACAGCTGAAAGTTTATTTAAATGGTTTCTTTGGGAAGAAGGAATATATTAATAACAGCACATCATGATGTTTGAGCAGAAAAGAGTTTGATTGCATGTGTAAGTCAAGGGCACAAGAAAATCGCATTTTTATCACAAATTGTGAAACTCTCTGTCCAAAGAGTCCGGAAAAAAGAATTCCTATGATGTCCATTCTGACATGTTCTTGAATGAGAATTCTGATGGCCCATCAGCTCTTTCCAGTATGTTTTTATGACAAACAAAACCAGCTTAACCACCTCATTACAGCAGATAGACATTTTTTATGCAGTGTTACAGGTAAATGGAGCCAGCACAGCTGCCTCTTGTTTTTAAAAGGGGTGTGGTGTTAGTGATGATTAAGGATCTGGCCTTCTAACTGAAAGGTTGTGGATTCAGCCCCAAGTATGAGTGACCCAGCAAAGGTACTACTACTATGAT
This sequence comes from Myxocyprinus asiaticus, assembly GCF_019703515.2. Taxonomy (NCBI): domain Eukaryota; kingdom Metazoa; phylum Chordata; class Actinopteri; order Cypriniformes; family Catostomidae; genus Myxocyprinus; species Myxocyprinus asiaticus. The sequence continues at coordinate 35,085,583 of NC_059349.1, forward strand.
CATAGTCCATCATAACCCCAAGCTGCTGCATGGGGACTGTCCCTGCAATTATTTTACTGTAGCTTCAGGAGAAAATCGCTGCAAGGCAGCCAGTAACTAGAAGCTGTGGTTCAGGGTGCAATACTTGCAATCGTTGAAAAAAAGCTATAATGAGAGAGTGCAGAATGAACATTTAATGGCACTACTTGTCACAGGCCCACTAATTTCTTGCCCAAACCAGATCATGCAGTGCATGACATCACTGTCTAGCATTAGAATGAAAATCCTCTGCTGCTGTCTGAGATCCAATTTTAAAAAACAAAGAGATTTTTTAGAGGATTTTCTTTGTTGCTAAAAGAAATGCAAATGGCCCCACCATAAATTTGATATGTTGTATAATACAATAATAATTAACAATAACAAACAATGAACAATGCCTTTCCGGTTGATCTGGTTGAGTGTACGCTGGCATGTTTGTCTGCCGCTGCTCTCTGGTCTCTTTGATGTGGTTTTTATGTTTTTATTTTTGCTTGGAGCAAAAGATTACAGTGCCTCTCACAATTAAGATGGCCTTAGTGAATGCAAGGTCGATATCAAACAATCCTTTATTTTAAATGACTTTATGTCATACTCATTAGACTTTTTATTTGTTACTAAGACCTGGCTTAACTCCGGTAACTTCACCTCTCTAGGCGGACTGTGCTTTCTACAGCTCTCCAAGGCTTTCTGGTCATGGTGGTGGCGTTGCCACTATTTTTAGAAAAAATTTCAAATGTAAAATTCTGCCTATGGACATGTTTTCGAGTTTTGAGGTACAATTAATAAAGATCGACATCATGGGTACTGTTCTATGTGCATTAGTGTACATGCCTCCAAAATTCAATAAGGACTTTATTCATCAATTTTCTGAGTTTCTCTCTAGATAGACTGTTGATTCCCAGGGATTTCAATATCCACATTTGTTGTCCATTTAAACCTTTGGTAAAATATTTTTTATGCCTTGTGGAAACCCTGAATCTCACACAATCAATCTCTGGCCCTACTCATAATTTGGGTCATACACTTGATCTGGTGATGTCTTATAGTTTTTCTGTAACCAATCTGGAGACGTTTGATGCTGCTATTTCAGACCATTTCCCAATTGTGTTTGAATCTGTTTTTTCATGTTCTTCACCTACTATTTCTCAGCCTCTACACTATTCTCGTTTTATTCACTCCTCTGCTGCCAGTCTATTTTCAGATTATTATCAGGTTCATTTTACAGATACTCTCTCTAATGATATGGGTACAGAAGAGCTGGTTGAGGTTTTTAACAAATCATGTTAATTTATTCTTGACTCTGTTGCCCCTCTTAAGCCCAGGAAATTTAGGGGCTCTCTCAGACAAGAGTGCAGAAAGGAAAAGCGTAAGTGGAAGAAAGATAAACTACAGATTTCATATGATTTATTAAAGGCATGTCTAATCAGTTATCAAAGATCAGTGAAAGAGGCTAAATCAAAGTTCCTCTCTAAATTAATTTCCGAAAATTCAAACAGGCTTAAATTACTGTTTAAAACTATTGATTTGGTGCTAAACCCTTCTTCAGTTGCCTGTCCTGATCCATCTCTTGAAACCTGTGAGAATTTGTCAATTTTTTGATAATAAAATCCAAGATATTAAATCGTCCATTAAGCCCTTAAAATTTAATCCACTGCTGGTGTATCTGCTGCTCAGTTATTGAACTTGCTTTAAACCAGTCTCTTCAGCCCAGCTAATTGATTTCGTTTTAAAGGGGAAGTGTTCAAGTTGTAAGACAGTGTTATTCCTGCACGTCTTTTCAAAGATGTCTTTGAAACTGTAAACTCAAATGTGACAGCTATCAGTAATAGCTCTCTAGTAAATGGAGTAGTATCTACTAGTTTTAAACATGCAGTTGTGCACCCTCTGCTTAAGAATCCAAATGACCTTTTATTTCAAAGCTCTTAGAGAGTTGTGTATTCCCAGCTGTATTCTCATTTGAATTCTTTTAACATTTTAGACATTTTCCAGTCCAGTTTCAGAACTTTATATAGTATAGAATCTACTAATGATATTTTACTTTCACTGGACTCTGGAGCATATGCAGTTTTGGTTTTATTGGATCTTAGCACTGCATTCGATACTATTGATCATAATATTCTAAATCGTTTGGAGAGTGTGGTCGGCATTCAGGATGTGGCCTTGCAGTGGTTGGCCTCTTACTTGAGAGATAGTTCCTTCTCTGTGAGCATAGGGAATTTTTTCCTCTACATCTGCCCGCTTATCTTGTGGTATGCCCCAGGGGTCCATTTTGGGCCGTTTACTTTTCTCCCTCTATATGCTGCCCCAGGGCCCTTTTTTAAAAAATGATAATATCTTTTATCATTGCTACGCTGACGATTCCCAATTTTATTTACCGGTCAGACCAGACAGTAGCTGCCCTTTTGAAGTGCTCTTCAAATGTCTTGAGGACATCAAATGTTGGATGGTAAACAATTTTTTGCACTAAAATGAAAAAGGCAAAACTGAAGTTATTATTTTAGGCTCTTCCAGGCCCCCTCCTGCCCTTGAAGCACAGTTAGGTTCTCTTTCCTCCAACATTCAAAAGCATGTCAAAAATCTTGGGGTTATTTTTTACACATCTTAAATTTTTGACAAACAAATCAGTGTTGTTGTTAAGGGAGGTTTCTTTAATCTAAGGTCTAAACTAAGGTGCATAGGTGCTAAACTAAAACAGTTTCTCTCTCAAAAAGACCTAGAAACTGTGGTCCATGCTTTTATTACATCACGGCTGGATTACTGCAATTCACTGTATCTCGTCTGCAGATTGTTCAAAATGTGGCAGCTAGATTTTTAACTGGGATTAAAAAGAGGGATCACATTCCTCCTGTATTAGCTTCTCTACATTGGCTTCCTGTTAAATTCAGAATTGATTTTAAAATTGCTGTCTTTGTGTACAAGTTCCTTTCTGGCCTTGCACCTAAACAAATTAGTGACCTTCTGCACTCTTACTCTCCTCCAAGAATGCTCAGATCAGGTAATCAGCTTCTTTTATCTGTCCCCCGTTCACGCTGCAAGTCAAAGGGTGATCTGGCCTTTTCTGTTGTTGCTCCAAAACTTTGGAATAGCCTGCCCTTTCATGTAAGGTCTGCACCATCTTTAGCTATTTTCAAACCTGCCCTTAAGTCTTATTTTTATTCATTGTCTTTTGATACAATTTAATGTGCTGTTTGCTTATGTTTTTTTTTTTTTTTTTAAAGCTTGCATTTTTACTATATATATTGTTTGGTTATTTTTATATGTTTTATTTGTAAATAGTACAGCACTTTTGATCAACCTCTGTTTTTTTAAATGTGCTTTATAAAGTTTGACTTGACATCATACATTAATCTTGGTTAATGTTAACTTCTACATATACTAATACATTTTTGCCATTCAAAGATGTTATACTAATGCATTAAAATGCATTATGAACTAATAATGAAAAATAGTATATTTCTAAATTAACATTAACCAAGATTAATAAATGCTATTAAAAATTATGGTTCATTGATAGCAGTGTTGGGTGTAATCCAATTAGAAAGAAATTACTTTAATATAATTACTTTAAGTAAAAAAAGAAAGTATTGTAGTGCATTATATTTTAAATTATTGTAATCCAATTACAGTTACATAAGTTAGTGCATAATTGTAACGTATACTCAGACTCGAGGATGATGTTTGAACCAAAGCAGGTATTTGACACACAAAGACAGCAGGTAAGTGATGATGTGACAGTACTGGGTTGCAGTGGTGATAGTTTATGTGATGAAGACTAATGCTGGTAGAGATGGTGACTTTCCTTGAGGTGGAGGGTTTGTAACAACGAAGCTTGCATTGAGGAGATGGACACTGGATTCGCTAGAGAGGAAACGTTTGGCATAGACGAGTCACAGGAGAGGAGAGGAGAGGAGAGGAGAGGAGAGGAGAGGAGAGGAGAGGAGAGGAGAGGAGAGGACTCGTTGACACTGGCGATACAGGTAAGTGAGTCTGTACACAAAGTTGAGACCAGACACAGAATGGAAGGGGAGTGAGGTTTATATAGAGGGGTTGATTGATGCAATGATTGGAGGCAGGTGTGGGTGATCAGTACTCAGGAGAGTGAGAGGGTTGAGAGAAATTGGTAGGTGGGTCAGAAGGATCCGTGACAATAATAGGGTTATGCTTATTTCTAATATATTATTTATGTAGAATACATGATTTATGACCCCCGTAACGAGACATTGTGAAGGAGAAACGTGAGGTGCTGAGTGTATGACTTGTGTATAACAATGAACAAGGAAGAAATATAGACATTATTTTGAATTTGTTGAGCAGAAAAGTGTTTTAGAAAGTAAATTAAATGTAAAGTAATTGGAAATGTGATTACAATTTTAGAGAAATAATTAGTTAATTTGTAGTGGATTACTATTTTTAAGTAACTTACCCAACACTGTTTGTTAGTTCATGATACCTAAAGCATTAACCAATGTTAACCTATAGAATCTTATTGTAATGTGTTACCGATATTATTGAAAAAGTGTCATGGAATTTCAAGATCAGTTTCTTTCTGCTGTTTTGTACAGAAAAACAAAATAACATCAAATATATCATGTAGATGCTCCCGGTACCCTTCTCTAGATCCATACCTTCTTGTTCTTGTGTTAGGTTCTCTATTTCTATCTTTAGATTCTGAGCTGTCCTTTTCAGTTAAATTGATAAAAACACACTTCTGCAATGAGTGGGAAGAGTAAAAGTCTTAAAAATCAAAGAACACTGCTGGCTGAAACAAATCCACTTTGTGGTGAACAGAGAGTGAGATACTACTACTACTAAGGGTGCATTACTCCTTATGATAGTCAGGCAAAAGGAAGCAGATGGTTATGAACTGCATACATTTCTACAATATGCATTAGTGCTATCCATGAGTGAATGGTAGTGAAAAATTCCCCAATTATAGATGACAAGTGTCTATGAAAAAAATCATGTAAGAGCAAGCTGTCAGAGTCTTTTGAACAGACACGTAATATACTGTATTACATAACTTATCAGAATCAGTAAGGGCTCCTGTTAATCAGATGCTTTTTAGAGAAAAAAGCACCTCAGAATAGAAAATCATACTTTGCTATTGTATTGTATTGCATTTATGGAGTCCACATCAATATACCTTAACAAAAGTGATGACTGTGTTTGTGTAAGAACGGAAGTTCAGATGTTAAACATTACATAACAACAAGAGTCTTCTTTTGTCTACCCATTGAGTGCATTAGCAATGATGATTAAGCTGTAATTCTGTATGCCACTGCAGAATGAATGTTAAAAAGCTTACTTGAACTGGCAGATACGACAGACATTATGCCCCTGTGACCTCAGTATCTATAAATCAAACCTCAGACACATCCTTTTGCAATTATGATGCTAGTATTGATCACGTAGAGGTGCACTAAGTTATTTATGTTTATGTTATGCAGGTTAATAAAACCTCTTAGACTTACACTGACACCTAGTGGTGTGGATGCAGCATCAAGCAAAACAAGTTTTTAGTTGCCAACGGCACTGAACTAATCAGTCTTTTTGAATATATACTCTTTTAGTTTGCTCAAGTGTGGCTGCTGAAGCACCCAGGGGCATCCTCTGCACTTATCTGTGTGAGAGGGGGAGAACCCGCTTTAATGCGCCGTATATCCAACAGCCACCTTTAACACTTTTGCTTCGCTCTCGTCAGAGGTGAACAGAACGGCAGTGGATTTCATTAACACTGCTCGGCTCCGAAGAACAAATCTGAATGAGTGGTTGCAAGCTGGCTCCTTTTATACCCGTATGTCCGGGGGAGTGTCATGCAAATTCCACTCGCTAATTCTCATTGGCCTTTTCTCAAATATCAGAGGTGTTTGGGGCTCCCAAGCGCGACCCCTAGTGTCACTACATCGACACAACGTCGAGTGACTGACAGATAGGGAACGACGATAAAATGGGGCTAATATGATCATATTTCTTAGTTCTAGTCAGCATTCTGGCTGCTGCATTTTGAACCAATTTAAGTTTATTTATTGATCTTGCTGGACATCCTCTCAGTAATGCATTACAATAATCTAGTCTTGAGGTCATGAACGCATTAATTAGCTTTTCGGCATCAGCAACAGAGAGCATGTGTCGTAATTTAGCAATATTTCTTAGGTGGAAGAATGCTGTTCTACAAACATTGGTAATTTGATTTTCAAAGGACAGGGTATCAAATATAACACCTAAATTCTTCACTGTAGAAGACGATGTAACAGTACATTGATCAAGAGTCAAATGTTGACAATGTTGACAAAGGTGTAGAATATTGGAACTCCATACTTTGGTCTGATGAGACAAAGGTAAATCTTTTTGGAACTGATGGCATCCAAACTGTATGGCGTCGCAAAGGTACAATGAAAAATGCATGCTACCCACAGTAAAACATGGAGGTGGCAGTGTTCTTCTGTGGGGTTGTATGAGTGCTGCAGGTGTCAGGGAACTGCACTTCAATGATGGCATCATGAATTCAGAGATGTACTGCAAAATACTGAAAGAGAAGGTGCTACCATCTCTCTGTGCCCTGGGTTGCCGAGCATTCTTTCAACATGATAATAACCCGAAGCATACATCCAAGGCCACTGCTGCATTTCTGAGGAAGTACAGGGTAAAAGTAATTCAGTGGCCAAGCATGTCACCCGATCTCAACCCAATAGAACACCTGTGGGGAGTTCTGAAAAGACAGGTCAAGCATCATTCTCCAATGGAGAAAAATAGAAGTGGCATTATGTCGCCAACTTGTTCACTCTATGCCTAGAAGAGTTGGTGCTGTTCTGAAAAATCATGGAGGCCATACAAAATATTAGATTTGGTGGAATTTGTTGTAGGGTGTATTAATTTTGGCAACACCTCATTTGAATAAAATTTATTATTTTCTTATCCTAAAGGTGTTGGTGACCAACCTTTTATGTTCATAATAAAACAAATGTTTAATAAAACTCAGTTTTGTCAAAATTCCGCTAATTGTTCTGGTGTTCACTTAGAATTAGTTAAAAATCTTAATTTTCAAAGGGGGTGTACTCATTAATGCTGAGTACTGTATATATATATATATATATATACCAATTCTGAAAAAGTTGGGACAGTATGAAAAATGCTAATAAAATAGTAAATTTTAATCACCCTTTGCTTTATTGAAAGCACTACAACTACACATTATATGATGTTTCATCCTGTGAATTTCATTGTTTGTTTTTTTTTGTTTTTTTTAATGTACAGTAATTTCACATCAGATGATGCAACACGGTCCAAAAAAGTTGGGACAGTCGAGTGTTTACCACTGTGAAACATCACCATTTCTTTTAATAACACTTATTAAAGATTTGGACACTGAAGACACAAGTTTGTTAAGTTTAGAAAGTTTAATTTTCCCCCATTCATTCATTATGTAGGCCTTTAGCTGCACAATTGTATGGGGTCTTCATTGCCATCTAATGCGCTTAATAATGCACCACACATTCTCAAGAGATGTGAAGAGAATCCTTCTTCACCAGTGTCTTCTGAATCTTCTGAGGTAGAGCCCATGCAACTAGGCCGGATTCGACAAAGACTTGAGGAGAAAAAATGTTGGCTTACACAAGGTCTTTGCCTTTACTGGGGCAAGCCAGGGCATTATACCGTCACATGCCCAGTAAAAGCCGCTGCTCACCCATAGACAGGGGCATATTGGTGAGCGCTATGTCCATTGATCTCACCCCTGCTCATCGCACTCTCTTCCCCGCCATGCTCTGCTGGAATAAGGACTATCATCAGTGTTCGGTTTTCATCGACTTGTGGGCTGATGGGAATTTCATCGATTCGGCTATGGACATCCAGTGGGGTCTACCGGTCCAGTCTCTCTCTACTCCTCGGACTGCCAGCGACCTAAGGGGAAGACCACTGGAGAAGATTTCTCAAGTCACGGTCCCGGTGAGTCATCTCATTTCTGGTAATCATGAGGAGGAGATTGTACTTTACTTAATCAGCTCTCCCTTTGCACCTGTTGTTTTGGGACATCCCTGGTTAGTGAAGTACAATCCTCACATTTGTTGGCTTAAGTTCTCCATCTCTTCGTGGAGCCCTTTCTGCCTTGAATATTGTCTGGGAACTGCACCCTCTCCTGTCCTGTCTTCTGTTTTTCAGGTCGAACCAGCTGATCTCACTGGCATTCTGGCAGATTACCACGACCTGGCAGGGGTGTTCAGCAAGTCCCAGGCAACATCTCTCCCTCTACATTGTCCGTACAACTGTGCAGTGGATCTGCTGCCAGGAACTTCAAACTGTTTTCACTGTTTGGACCTGAGTGAGAGGCCATGGATAAGTATATCAAGGAGTCTCTGGCAGCGGGGCTCATCCGCTCTTCCTCATTGCTGGCCGGTGCAGGGTTCTTCTTTGTGGGAAAGAAGGACGGATCGCTTCACCCTTACATAGACTACCAGGGGCTGAATAACATCACCATCAAGAATAGGACGTGGTCTCTGACAGGGGCCTGCAGTTTGTTTCCCATCTCTGGAAAGAGTTTTATTGGCAGCTAGGGGCCTCTGTTATTTCTTCTGGATTCCATCCTCAGACTAACGGCCAGACTGAGCGGGCCAATCAGGATCTAGAACGGATGCTTCGTTGTCTTGCCTCCCAGAATCCTTTCTCCTGGAGTCGCCATCTCTTGTGGATTGAGTATGCTCACAATTCTCTGCCGGTGTCATCTACGGGTATGTCTCCCTTCCAGTCTATTCTTGGTTACCAACCTCCTTTGTTTTCTTCCAGGAGCCAGAAGCCGCAGTTTCCTCTGCCTTGGCCTTTGTCAGTCACTGGCGTAGAACCTGGGCACGAGCTAGGATGGCTCTACTCCAGGCCAGGGACCACACCAAGGTCCGTACCGATTTGCACCGCTCGGTCCCACTGGTTTACATCGTTGGCCAGAAGGTCTGGCTGTCCACCAAAAACCTTCAACTCAAAACCTTGACCTGAAAACTATCTCCCAGGTTTGTGGGCCCCTTTTTCATATCTAACGTTTTGAGTCCGGTGGTGGTGTGGCTCAAACTCCCTCCCTCCCTGGGTAGAGTCCATCCGGTCTTCCATGTTTCATTTGTCAAACCCTATGTCTGTTCCCCCCTTAATCCCTCCAAGCCCCCCGCTCCTCCGCACCTTATGGTTGACGAGCACCTGCCTATATTGTTCGACGGCTGCTAGATGTCAGGCAGAGGGGTCAGGGCTTCCAGTACCTGGTTGACTGGAAGGGATATGGTCCTGAGGAGAGATGTTGGGTCCCTGCTCAGGACATTCTGGATCCATCCCTCATCAACGATTTCCACTGTCGTTGCAGGTCGGCCCATCAGGGAGCGCCAGGAGGTGCTCCTGATGGGGGAGGTAATGTTGTCCATTCTGTCTGTGGCATGTTATGTTTTCCTTATGTGTTTCCCTGTTTGTTTACTTGGCTATGTGCTCGTCAGTACTGCTGGGTTTCTCCGCAGGATTGGTGGGCTCATTATCACCATTAGTTTCACCTGTTCCCTATTTTCTCCTCTCCCATATTAAGCCCTCGTCTTGTGCCAGATTGTGTATTGTGTGTTCTCCATGCAGTCAGCCTCTATCAGTTGGTCTAGTTTTTTATGCTGTTTTGTTTGTTTGTTCAGTGTCTCTCCCAGATAATTCCTCCTTATTGTTCCCAGTGCTCACTTGTCACTGATCACCTACCTTTTCACTGCTGCTGTCTCTTACCTGCTCCGGATCGCTGCTCACAGCATTCATCATCCACCTACATCGGTGTTCATCACCTGTAGTTGGATTCCCCTCAGCCCCAGTCTGCAGCCTCTGCTGCTCTACTCCATTCTCTGGACTGTTTTTGCTTTGAACTGTCTGCTCTGTTGCCGTTGGTGTTCAATAAACTGTTGAATCGCTCATCCTGTTTGGGTCCTCCTTATACAGGCCGTGACAGAATATGCATACAGTATTTACAAAAAAAAAAAAAAAGACTGGAATTCACTGAAATTATGTTTTCACATGTTAAAGGTTGAATATTTGGACACCGTTGATCCGTTTAAGCGCAGTGGGTGGACCTTTCAGATGGTCCCTTACATACGCCAAGCAATGAAAGTACATCCGAGCGTTTGCAGGCTTTATTCTGTAGCTACAACAAACGTTGACTGTTTTAAGTCAAATTATTTATGCCCATATAGTATATGGTTATATACTCTTTAACTTAATTGTGATAATTATATATTTGTATCAAGAGAACGTGGATAGGAGAAAGAATATCCAACGAATATCCACATGTATGATAAAAACTTGCAATTGCATGATAAAATCTCACAATTTTGACATTATTTCTCTCAATTTCGACTTTATAACACACAGTTGTGAAATATTTATTCTGGCTTTATTTAGGCTTTATTCTGTAGCTACAACATTATGCCCGTATAGTATGGTTATATACTTATTAACCTAATTGTGCCAATGATAGGCTATATTTGTAAAATTGTCATCGAGAACGCGACACAATGACGAGAAATGCCACTGCAAATTCAAATAAAGGCGCAATTACATGATATAAACTCGCAATTGCGAGAAAAAAGTCACAATTGTGAGATAAAAAGTCAGAATTAGTTCTTTTATTTTTTTTATTACGTGCATGGATCCGTCTTCCATAGATTACAGATATGACTAGAGACTGAAGTCTTCATGTCATGTCAGTGCACCTGCTTTTAAACATATTTTTCAAAAGTGGTAATTATTTTTGTGTGTAAAAAATGTAATAGGGGAAAATTACTGTTATATCATATTACTGCGAAAAACTTCAATGCTAAGCCATCCTTGGCTTATGTGCTATAATGGCTTTATGTCTGGAAATTGTTAGTCATATTTTAGGCTCTCCCATCTAACTGAGTTGGTTACATTTGAACTGAAATGTTTTGTTTCAAAAACAAATTCCCAAAGGATACATTTGATTACTCTCTACAAGTTCTGTTTAGAGAACATGCTGAACCATTCTAAAACAGATATGGTTTATTTAATCTTTTATAATATTATCTAAAATTTAGCTTGGGTGGGGTGTAACTATGGGGCTTATGAAAAAGAAAACGTTGGCATGGTTACCAGCATCAGGCCCACCGCTTGCATCTTTCTAAACCACAATGCCCATTATGGGCTCACTGGACTGTAATCAAAAGACAGGAGGAAATCTTGTCAAACTTCTGTTCCACAGAAATATTCCTTCTCTGTGTGTATATATATATATATATATATATTATATATATATATATAAAAGCTAGCAACATAAAATGAGTAACATAATTTTCTGCAGTTTCACCTATAGACAAGCGCACTCATCTTTTAGAGTTATTGCAAAAGTGCATGCACAATTTTAACACATTATACTGGAAAACTGGGGTATTTGATGCTATTGATACACATTATAAGCACAAAGAAGAAGACCTGCTTTTAACATTTAACTTAATAGTTAGTCTGTCCTTGCCACTATTTAAATAGCCACACAGACTGTCACTTTGTTTCACATATTAAAAACAGGAATTTAATTATTATATCCATTAATTTTGAATGCTACCATTATGAATAATGATATTATGATATAATATTATGAATATTAATATTCATTAACTGTGAAGTGTACTACCATTTTCATTAACTTAAAATACGAATATTGAGAGAGCTGGCTGCTGTCTGTATTTTAAAACAAAAAAGGCATGGCAAGCATCACTATTGCTATTGCTCATGTTTAGGTTTAGGTATTTAAACAAATTAAAGGAATATTCCGGATTAAGCTCAATGGACAGCATTTATGGCATAATCTTGATTACCACAAAAAATTATTTCGACTTGTCCCTCCAAAAAAAAAAAAGAAATAGAAAGAAAAAATCTGGGTTCCAGTGAGGCACTTACAATGGAAGTGAATGGGGCCAATCCTTAAACGTTAAAATACTCACTGTTTCAAAAGTGTAGCCACAGGACGTACAAAATATCAGTGTTAACATGATTTTAGTGTGATAAAATCGCTTACTAACCTTTTCTGTGTAAAGTTATAACCAATTTTACAACTTTGTTGCCATAATGACATAACCCCGTAAATGCTATAACCCTAAAATGACTGTAAAAACGGCAATTGAAACAACTTTACACCTCAAATAATAGACATGATCTAACAGAACAATGAACGTAAGTGCTTTTATAAAATTATAAACTTCACATACCTACCTTTAAACCCTCCAAAATTTGGCCCCATTTACTTCCATTGTAAGTGCCTCACTGTAACCTCTGTTTTTTTGTTTTTGTTTTTGTTTTTTTTTTGTTTTTTGTTTTTTACAAAAGGAGGGTGAAGTAGATTTTTTTTTACTTTTTAATGTTAATCAACATTATAACATACAGTATTTGCTGTCAGTTGAGCTTAACCTGTATTGAACCTGTAATTTTCCTTTAAATTTCAAAAATTCCTTTTTTTTTTTTTACTATGGAGATACTGTAAATCTCAAATCTTCTTATACCTTTGACACCTCAAATCGTACAGCTTTTCTAAGCAATCACGCTTGAAAAGGAAAAGTTCACCCAAAAATTTTAATTCTGTCATCATTCATGAGATATTAGGCAGAATGACAGCCTCAGTTACCATTCACAATTACTGAATGGAAAAAAGGTGAATGTGAATGGTGACTGAGGTAAACATTCTACAAAACGTCTCTTTTTATGTTCCATGGAAGAAAGAAAGTCACAAGGAGTTGGAAAAACAAGAGGGAGAGTAAATAACAGAATTGTCTTCTTCTTTTTGCATGGGGGATGACAAAACAGGTAAACAAATCTCATAGACTTGCATTAAATGATGGACCCGAGAATGGACTAGAATTCTTTCCACTGTTGTCTGTTATAATTTACTGCTATCTGTTCAGTGTCATTAGAAGGTGGTGAACAATGCTGTAGATGAATCACTCACGGAGTCCTCTGGATCTTCTTTTTACTTTCACTCATCACTGCTTTGTTACTTTAACATTGACTGAGTGGCCAGACCTGTAATTACAGAGGGAAAAGAAATTAGGGAGCTGTGAAATGTTTGACTTTAGAGACAACATGTTCCATGTTTCACAAATGGCTTTGTTAACCTGCTTTCATCCCGTTACCATCAACCATTAAGCAATATAAAAACTAATCACCTAACTTTTGACCAATTTTAAAGAAGCACAATTATGCCTGCACTGTGGATGAACACTGTGTCCTTTAGTTACCAACAACAGCATGAATAGATGTAAAAACCTTGGTTTAAGCTTTTAAACAACCTGAATTCCAATCATATTTTCCACTTAAGGGTCTAAATGGTCTCTCTCGTTTCTATAATCAGCATCTCTTTACTGCAACAAACCCTTGAAAACTGTGATTAAACCTCTGAGCCACTGTGATCAAATGGATACTACTGTTGAAACCACTGCAGGTTTCAGGCACTTAGACACCAGGTTTTATGATATTGCCTCTCCAAAAAGCCCCATCTACCATCAAGAGAGACCACAAGACATTTTAAATAATGCAATTTCAAATTTAGCTTCATTCATTCAGACTGAGTATCACATTGTGCGAATTTTAATTTATGGCCACTTCATTTCCAATTAGCTAGTTCTGTAATAATCAACATCACACAGAATTTCTCCCCTTATCTACACCCACACACCAGCATACCTTTTCCGAAGGTCTGATGCAGGTTAATGCATCTATAAGATGACCCTCAAAGTATTTCTAGTTTTAAAGAATTCTCAGTATAATTACACTGAAGTTATGTGCTCTTTCCATCACCAAGTGTTTGTAACCAAGCTAATGGTACGAGTCGCCTGAAAGGGCTTCATTGATATGTATTGACATCTGAAGAAAAGTTTTTTATGTATGCAGACTCGCTTTTCATGTGTTTGGCATATGATGTTGTCGGTACATTTGAAACCAGTGTTTTTTTCTTCCAAACATTTCTTAAGCAGGCTTCTAAAGATGACTTCAGAAACATTGATTTTAATTATTCAATATGCCTTCTCTGATGTACAGTATATTTTCTGTAAATTAGATATCAGCAGTCAAAGCAGTCATTGATCTTCAGTATTTGCTTTGATATTGTTGGAATGTGTCTGTAATTGTCAGTAATCCATTTTGTAACTCTAATACTGCATAGTAATTTGTTAGGCCAGGACTATGGTGTATAAATTGTACATTTATACAAAAGGACTGTTTGAGTTGTAATGTGTTTGTGCACTGCAAAATTAATTTTCTTGCATTATTATCTTGTTTTCATGGACGCGTTCCTTGGCCCATCTGCGCCATTTTTAGTTGCTGGTGTATGAAAACATGAAGGAATGATGCTGGAAACTGGAAGTGGATGTGTCTTCAGCATGTTTTAGAGTGGATTGTATGTTTGGCTCATAACGTACCAGTCATAATATGATTCAAGCTTTGCAAAGGAGCTGTTATTGAAGGATGGGGCAGTTAAAAGCACTTGGATGTGATTGCATAAAACGTGAGTAAATAGTTTAATTCATGAATATTTCATATGTCATGACTGTGTGATAGTTTATGGTTCTGATATCCTGCTTACACCGGGCATGTCCATTGACGCGACACAATGGCTTGAGGCTGTCTACACTGGCTGTGTTGACACAAACTTTCTAAACCAGTAGTAGTGCCACCACGTGCAGCGCAAAATGGATCGCAGCGTGCCGCAACGGATGCTTCCATGGTATAAAGCATCATTAGCCTCTTTTCCACCATCGGGCCGAACTGTTCTTGTTGCGAAACCATTCTATTCTGTGCTGATCTGGGCCAGCTGGCATGGTTACGGATTTTTTTCCACTGTGGTGCTGAAAACAGACTTCGAATGTACACAGGAAATACGTCAGTCATTACCTTGGTAAGGCAAGAGTTTAAGGACTGTGTGAGAAGAGTTTACTTTGCCCAAATAGTGCCCATGGCCAGCTACAAAGAAAAAACGAGTAACCTTGGCAACTGACAAGTGACCAATTGTGAGTCGCGACATCACTACAGGCATTCCACCAGCACAGTTGAGCACGGTTGTCTAACCCTGCTGAGAATTCTGGCCGAGAACGGTTTCTAATCATGCCGTGCTGAATTGTGCCCGGGTGGAAAAGCTACTGTAACCATTCCTCACTGTGCTCAGAACCATTCGTCCCGATTGTGGAAAAGAGACTATTGATTATAATAGGTTCTATTGCTTTTGACGCGACTCTCGCATTCGGTGCAGACAGAGTGTGAGTGTTTAGTATTGTGCTTGAGATGATCAGTTTAATATATTCAGATGCAATGTGTAGGATGTGCGTTACGTGTAAACCCTGACATTTAGTTGCATAATGTTGTTGAGCTGGTTCATTCTATTACAGCTGAGTTTCAAAAATGTCTCTATTCGAGGGGCTGCACAATGTTAGCCAATCAGAACAGTGGCCATTTACATTTAAGTTTTAATGAGGTACTTAGGCCAAAACCGAGCATTTCAGACAGAGGGCCAAAAACAGGGTGGAAAATCATCATTTATTACTAAATTATGTCTGTTTTAATGCAAAAAAATAAAATTTAAAAAAACATTAAAAAAAATTAAAAAAATTTTTTTTACTAATATTATCAGTGGACCTCAGGGAAGATAATACAATAAAACAAAAACAAAAAAGAACATTTCATGACCCCTTTAAAACAAGACAAAAATGCTAATTAAGAAAATTGTTTTTGCAATGTGTATGCATGTGCACATATGCATGTAGGTAATGTGTTTATAATAATGACACTTGGGTGACATCACCTTCTTCCCTTGCATATTTTCTTACCAATCATTATATCACAATAGACACAAGAATGTAAAAACTGCTTAATCACCCCACACATCAACATGCCATGCAGATATCCCAACAATCTGGTTGCCTCATAATAAACAACTTGAATGAATTGAGTCAGGAACATGTGGAGATGGTGATGAATATGTTTAGGGATGGCTGGAGGACAAGGTTTATCTCTGATGGGGTGGATAGATTGTCTTGTCGCATTAGCTTTGAGATTGGAGGGAGTGTCAATGAGGGAATTGTAGCCAGCAGAATTGCTGTTGCATGGGGTACTGGTGATCTTCTTCAAACAATTGGCTACAGATAAAACTCCACAGGTTGACAACATATAAAAAGAGACAGAAGTATGGTAAATACGTTATACCTGTACAGCAAATTTGAGCACTTTGCAGCGGCTATTTCCCCTATTGAGAGGAAAAATACATCATAGAGGAAAAATATTATGAGCTTTGCTAATAAGGTTGGTGGTGTATCCTTGGTGAGAGTGGTTGCTAGCTGATCACAATGCCCAACATTTATACAGCAATTTTCAGCAGCATGTTTTCACTTTTGCCCTTTCTGATAACAAGTTCAACTCCATTCTTTTCTTCTTATCTCAAAACATTATACCAATTTAACAAATGTCAAATACCCCATGAAATTACTAGTCAAGCAAAGTTTTCTCTCTTGTATTAACATGTTTCCTGTTAAAAACAGAAACTGAGGAGAAATCTGCCCCCTCCACCCCCTCCTTTTTTAAATAGCCAATAGGCTATGTCACAGCCAAGAAGCCATGATTTGTTGCTAATTGGTTGCAGGTGATATTAGGAGGCGATACATTCTAATTCTAGAAAGCATTTGATTGGACAAAAATCTGCCTTGTGCAAGATGAGTCATGTACAGCATATTTGTAGTCCATTTTCCCAGAAGAGAAAGACTGTACATTTTTAAATGTATACATCTTCTAAACATAAATGTTATCAACTTATAGGAGTACTAGTATTGGCAATAGATTAAAGTAACTAATGCAATAATTTTATGTTAAATTGTAGGTTCCTCAACAAAAGCAGTTGTAAGGAGTTGTTGAATTAAAACAAGAAATATGATGTTAGTTTACATGTTGTACAGTACATCATTTTTAGCAGGTTTTAGCATTTTTAGATTTATTATAGCTAGTCAGATCATTATATTTCACACAACAGTTAGTTCCGGTCCTCGAATCGGTAACACTTTACAATGAAGTTCCATTAGTTAAAATTAGTTAACAACATTAGTTAACATGAACTAACAATGAACAATACTTTTACAGCATTCACTAATCATGGTTAATATTAGTTACAACATATAGCAACACATTTTTTAAAATCAAAAGTTGTACTAGTTAACATTAGTTAATCAGAATCAGATTTATTGCCAAGTATGCTTACACATACAAGGAATTTATCATGGTGACAGGAGCTTCCAGTGTACAACAATACAAAAACAATACAAAAACAGCAGCAAGACATAGATAATAATAAAAAATAAAAATGAATTATACACATACATACAGACACACACATACATACATACACACACACATACACATGGGTAGTGCAAATCTAATACAATCTGTATACAGTGCCAATACAAATCTGTTATGTACAGTGCAAAGATTTAAAAAAAAAAAAAAAAAATTTTTTTATTTTTTTCAGAGGAATGAAATGGAACTATGAACTAACAATGAACAATTTTATTTTTATTAACTAACATTTACTAAGATTAATAAATGCTGTAAAAAAAAAAACAAAAAAAAAAACATATTGTTCATTGTTTGTTCATGATACCTAATGCATTAACTAATGTTAACGAATGGAACCTTATTGTAAACTGTTACCATAGAATCTTATTGGACGAGAGCCGTTCCAAAAGTGCTGATAGCTCACACCACCAGCACTGGGACGCTTTACTGTTTGAATAACTCCGCTTGTGTTCATACCATTCTAAACAAACATGTAAGAGCAGTGCAGATGTGAAAGAGCAGCTAGATGCGTATCTTTTCAATTATCCCTTTGACATTAAATATTTTAGCCAGTAGGTGGTGACAAAAGACCATTTTTATGTGTTATGAGCCAGTTGAGGTGATGTTCGCTGAGTCAGCGATGTCAGTCAGTGAATGGGTTTCTCTGAAGTCATCGGCATTGTCTCTCACTCTTTGATTGATTGGATTACTAATACACTACTGCTTGGAATAGAGTTAAACTAACAGCTTCAGCATTAAGGTTTAACACAGCTGAGAGACACATCAGACATAGAAAACACATACTCAGGGCTCTTACCTGTTTGTAGAGTTTCCGCATTAAGAGGAGATGTAAACATTCAACATGTCGCAGGAGAATACTGTTATATAGTGAATGACTCTTGTGAACCAACTACTGCTAAATATTCAGAAGGGACCCCTGCTCGGACAGCAATTTTTAGACAAAGAAAATAGGATGTATTTGATCAAAATTCTATTATCTTCAGCAAGCTGACTAACACTACCCTACAGCGGAGGAATAGAGTTAAACAGCTTCATAACTGCTCAGGAGTTGTGACAGATGCAGATAATCACACACGCTTAAAGGAGACCTATTATTGCCCTTTTTACAAGATGTAATATAAGTCTCAGGTGTCCCCAGAATGTGTCTGTGAAGTTTCAGCTCAAAATACCCCATGGATCATTTATTATACCATGTTGTAAATGCCTCTTTTTAGGTGGAATTAAAAACACTGTTTTCGTGTGTCTATTTAAATGCAAATGAGCTGCTGCTCCCCGCCCCTTATTTTTATACAGACAGTAAGTGTAAAAATAACTACATAGCTGTGGTCTCCCTGAATACGATCAGAGATAATCGTAACTGACAGTAAGCATTTTCATGTAAAAAATTTAAAATAACTACATAGCTCTGTTCTCCGTGAATACAATCAGAGACAATGGTAACTTTAGCTGCATTAGCCTTGGAATCAGCTAACAAGCACATTCGGAAAGGCGATTTGCAAACATTAACAAAATATAAAGTGTAATACTAAATCTGGAACACGAACAGTTGGTACTGATCCATGCTTGAGAATCAAATATTTGGAAAATCCTACTTTATATTTGTGGCAACGGGGGCGTGGTCGAGCGTCCGTCCAGAGAGAGAGAAAGCGGCAAGGGCGCTTACACCGGAGCTAAATTATGTCTAACACCTGTCTCTAATTCCAGTGAGCTGGGGAGAGTGGCATATAAACAGCCACGCCACCGTCAGAAGCAGAGAAAGTACGACATGCCAGTCCAGTGTTGGCGTGTGTCCTGAATGTCAAAAAGTTGCATGTCTTTTAAGAAGTTTATGTTTATGGAGAGTTTTTGTTAATGATGAAGCTATCTGAGTGAACCCAGGAAAACACTAGACAGAGTGTACAGGCTGTGCAGAGGGCAGAAAATAAAAGCCTTACTTTGATGGTGTCTGAGCTTCCTAACTCGTCCTTTCCCGTGCAACCTTCACAATATTGCTCCTCATTCACAAAGCAGTCCGGTGTAAAATGATTTGCAAAAACATAAACTAATTTTGGTATGTTTTGGGGCACATTTGCTTCAAAAACAACACTTGCCCACTGCGTCTTCAGTGGCTCTGATGCTGGGAGTACATGAAGACTCTTATGTTCACTTTTACAGCCAACAACAGAACATTTATGACGCTTCGAAGCTGAAACATTATTCTTCTCACCGTAGCTGCTTCAGCGCGGGAAAAAATGGCGGACTGTGTGTAGGTCACGGGGGAGGATCTATGATAATAGGGTGGAGTCCGTCACCAGTCGTGGGCGAGGTCTGCTCTAAAGTGACGTCACTTTAGAGCAGAAACGAAAACCGATCATTTTGAGACACTGTTTTTGATTGATAGAAATATAAGAAAGAGGAGTGGGTGGACTTTTAACATTGTAGGGTGGTTGTGTACACACACTGCCGACACACATTTATGTTCAAACACCATGTAAATGTGAATTTTGAATAATAGGCCCCCTTTAATCACTCTCTCTCTCTCTCTCTCTCTCTCTCTCTCTCTCTCACTCTCTCTCATTCTCTCTCTCTCAAATACACACACATGCACACACATCATTGTTTCTCCAATAACTTGTTAGAAACAGCCCAAGCCGGGGACACGTGATGCCATGCGAGAAGCAGACGTGTGAGCGACTGGCTCTGTGCACTTTGCTCGTTTTTTAATTATTTTCATGTTATAATCCGGTGAGATTCGGTACACCCAGTTACATATTTGCTCTTTGAGGTAAACATGGCAAAAAAGTAAAAATCCTCAGACACTGGAGACATTAAAAGACACTTACGTGTTCAAGCTGAGGCCTTTGACAGGACTGCGAGCCTGGGACTCGATTTGGATGGCGCGTCAGGAGAAGATATTCAGCACCAACTGTCCAACATCATGGTGATGCTGACGAAGGATGTTGCTGACTTGGAGGATCTCGCTGTAATACGTTGATCGATTACGGTGATGGAAACAAAATTCTCTGAATTTGTCACAAGAATCGAAGATGTTGAGAAACGAATCAATTACCTGGAGTCGTCAGAAAGGGAATTATCTGCTAATCCGCTTGCGTCCAAAACAGACTTGGAACACATTTTGGAAAAAATGTAATATTTCGAAAATATAAGCCAAAGGAATAACATACAAATTGTTTGAATTCCTGAGCATGAAGAAGGCAGAGATATGGTGATATTCCTGGATGAGCTCTTCCCGAGTCTGCTCGACATAACAGGCCATAAACTAGAAATCGAGCGAGCTCACAGAGTCCCGGCTCGCAGATCTGCTGAGGGAGACAGGATCTGATCAATTCTGGGCAAATTTCTGAGATAATCTGATAAAGATCTTGTGTTGCGCCAGGCGAGGAGCAAAGGAAAGCTTTCTTGGAAGAGTCACAATATTTTCTTGTTCCCGGACTTTGCGAGTTCGACAAGAGATAAACGCGATCGGTTCAAGGAATACAAGAAACTCTTACATCAATGGAAGATCGCTTTTGCACTGATGTTTCCGGCCAAACTGAGAATAGACACTATGGACAGCAGCAAAGTATTTACATGTCCCAAACAGGCACTCTCCTTTATAAATATATTGGACTGAGTAAGCCATTTGATGTTTCTTATATTAGTGGACTGCTGTTCAATAACTCAATTGTCTGAGGAAGCTGGGCGGCATTTTTTATTTTGTTTTTTTGCATTGGCTCCGCCTAGCGGCTGGAGTTTGTTTTGTGGCATGACTCCTTCAAGAAATTTTTGCATTGACGAAAGATCGTTTTTACACTGAAGTTCCCGGCCAGATTGAGAATGAACACTATGGATAACCGCAAAATATCTACATGCTCACATAATGGACGTCTTTTATAAAGTTGACGGTCATGATGAACTATTTTATGCGGCCTCCGAGTGAGTTTGGCTCTTGATCATCCGAGGAACTGGGATGCCTGTGTTGTTTCTTTGCGTGCTGGTTTCACCTAGCGGCTGGAGTTTGTTTTTGTGAGTATTTTTAAGGGACATTAGAATGATTACGTCATCTGCTGCACTCATAACGGCCAGCTCACTGAACAATTGTTTATCTGTCAGAGGAAACTGAACGGCTTTATATCAGCTGGAGTTTGTTTTGTGGAGGAACACACCTTCAAGACAGTTCTGTGAATGAATCTACATGTTCTTTGTATTTATTCTACCTGTTGGCTGGGGTCTGTTTTACAACATATTTTCTGTTATGTAATTTTGCCTCACAAAATTTGTGCAGAAGCACCGGACTTGAGCAATCCAACGGCAAAGTTGTCGCGGGGGTTCTCGTATGTGTACATGACCTTTTGAGTTTAAAGGGTTCGACTCCGGTTGGCGCTGTCGTGCGCGGGGTTACTGCGTACATTTTTCTGTTTTTCTGTTTGTTTTGTTCGGGGGGAAGTTCGGGGTTTTATTGTTGCTCTAATGGGGAATGTGGTCTTTATAATCTTGTTTTTGACACACAATGTATATTTTCTATTATATCAATATGTAAATTATTAATATAAGTGGATTATCTCTCTCCACATGGAATATGAATGGGTTGGGGCACCCCATAAAAAGAAGGAAGGTTATTTATTTTCTTAAGTGAATATTAAAAAATATGATATAGTGTTTCTTCAAGAAACACACCTTTCCCTGCAGGAAGCGGAAAACTTTGGGAAGATATGGGGTGGACATGTTTTCTTTAGTGCTGGCTCAAGTAAGAGCAGGGGAGTCATTACACTGATAAGTAAGCATCTACAATTCAAACGTTTCAAACAGATTAAAGATAAATTATTGTTTTTGTTTTAGAAGAAATTCAGGGGCAAAAGTTGAATTTGGCTAATATTTATGCACCTAACGCTGATGATCAAGGCTTTTTTATAGATCTTGAACGGATGTTGCAAGCCGCTGGCACCCCTCATGATATAATATTGAGAGGAGACTTTAATTTATTGATGGATTCAGTCCTTGATCATAGTGAAGCAAAAGTGTGTAAGTCCCCTAGAGCAACACTGACGCTTTACAGGATATGTAAAAATCTTGGTCTTGCGGATATTTGCAGACTTTTGAACCCATTTGGTAGGGACTATATTTTTTTTTCATCAGTCCATAAGATTTATTCTTGAATAGATTTTTTTTTTTTTAAATATCCAAGTCCCTCATTTCATCTGTTGTTGACTGCTCAATTGGAAATATCTTGGTCTCAGATCACGCCCTGGTGAGTTTAGAGGTGTTGCCACATACGGAGAAAAATAAATCATATAGTTGGAGCCTTAATGTATCCCTTTTGCAAAATCCTGATTTCCAAAAAATGTTAAAGACTGAAATCAATGTTTATATGGAGACCAACTGGTCCTCAATATCCTCTGTGGGCATGGCTTGGGAGGCACTTAAGGCAGTTCTTAGGGGTCGGATCATACAGTATGCCTCAAATCCAAAGCACGAGAACTCGTGGAGTTGGAAGGGAATATTAAAAGTGCAGAGGTAGAGCTGAAGTTCCAAATGTCGTCTGATGGCCTCAGAGAATTGACCCGTTTGAAATACAGATATAATACTATTTTGTCACGGAAAGTGGAGTTTTGGTTATTCAAGGCAAGACAGTCATACTTTGAGTTGGGGGACAAAGCAGGGAAGCTTTTGGCTAGATATATAAAGCAGAGAGAGTCTTTTTCTACCATTCCCTCAGTGAAATCTGCTGGTGGTGAAATATTTACCTCGGCCGTTGATATTAATAATGCTTTTAAAGAATTCTATCTTGATCTTTATAGTTCCACGTCTTTGTCTACTGATGAAGATATTTGAAATTTTGTGGAACCATTAGATCTCCCTAAACTGATGACTGAGCAAAAAAATTCTCTTGATTCTGAGATAAACTTGGAGGAGCTTGACGAGGTAATTAAGGCCCTGCCTATAGGCAAGGCTCTGGGACCAGATGGCTTTGCCGCTGAATTTTTTAGATCTTATGCTACAGAACTGGCTCCACTTTTGTTAGAAGTTTATACGGAATCATTAAAGAATGGAAATCTTCTGCCAACCATGACACAAGCTCGGATCAGTCTTATTCTTAAAAAGGACAAAGATCCAAGTGAGTGTAAGAGTTACCATCCAATTTCCCTGATCCAGCTAGATGTAAAAATTTTGGCAAAAATTCTGGCTAACCAATTAAGTAAAGTTATGACATCTCTTATACATATAGATCAGGTGGGGTTTATTAGGGGCCGCAGCTCTTCTGACAACATTAGGCGTTTCATTAATATAATGTGGTCGTGGCGAATGATCAGACTCCAGTCGCTGCCATCTCACTTGAAGCCGAAAAGGCGTTTGATATGGTAGAATGGGATTATCTTTTTAAGATTTTGGAAATATATGGATTCGAAAATACTTTTATTGGATGGATTAAGTTACTTTATTGACACCCTGTAGCGGCGGTACAAACAAATGGATTAATTTCAGATTATTTTACTCTGAATAGGGGCACTCGGCAGGGTTGCCCTCTTTCCCCATTATTGTTCTGTCTTGCCCTGGAACCTTTAGCAGCCGTGATAAGAAAGGAGGATGATTTTCCAGGGGTAACGGCAGGAGGTGTGGCGCATAAGCTTCTGCTTTACGCAGATGATATTTTGTTATTCGTTTCCGACCCCACTAGATCTATGCCTTGCCTCCACAGAATTATAAATTATTTTGCAACATTTTCGGGATACAGAGTTAATTGGTCTAATCTGAAGCTTTAGCTCTGACTGCGTACTGCCCAGTAACGGCTTTTCAACTGAGTGCCTTTTAATGGCCCAAACAGGGCATTAAGTATTTGGGCATTTTATTCCCAGCAAATTTATGTGATTTAGTTAGATTTAATTTTGATCCTTTAATAAAAAGGTTTTCGAGCGATGTGGGTAGGTGAGACATTTGGCTCATTGGTCACTTCCACCTGAGAGAGCCCCTCCCTGGTTTTGTATTGAAAAGGAAGTTCTTGACCCTATCTTGCCACTGCAAAGCCCTTCTATCTAACTAATTGGAGAAGTTAAGTCACACCCCGTTATCTCACATTTACATTCGATATGGACAAAGGTATCCAGAGTGTTTAACTCGGATATTTATTTAAACGTAGCCTCGAGCATATGGCTGAACCCTAAACTATGTATTAATAAGTCCCCTTTCTGTTGGTCAGATTGGATTGTGAGGGGAGTTAATACACTTGTTGACCTATATGAGAGTGGAGTATTGAGATCTTTTGAAAATTTGATTCAACATTTTGGGATTCCCAGATCTCAATTTTATAAGTATTTACAGCTGCGCCACCTGCTCTGCACTGTTTTTGGGAGTAGCACGCACCACCCTAGAGCAGCAGATACTCTGGGAGTGGTGATTGCTGCTTTTGGGAAGGGTCATGAGGCATCAGTGTATTACTCCCTGCTAATTCAGAGTCTGGGGGACGGAGCTTTAAATTCTCTCAAAAGATTATAGGAGGAAGATTTAAATTTGTTATTGGAGGAGGGAGTGTGGGCTAGGAATAAAAAAAAAAAACATCAAGTCTGCATCTAGAGATGCAAGGGATCGCCTAATGCAATTTAATATTTTACATAGATTTTATTGGACCCCCTCTAGATTGTATAGGCTTGGTCTTAAGGACACACCCATCTGCTGGCGATGCCATTCTGAAGATGGAGACACCACCCATGTTTTTTTGGGGTGTCGTAAGATCCAAGAATTTTGGCTGAAGGTGCAAAGTTTTGTGTGTGATGTGTTGGGCACTCAGGTCTTGTTCTGCCCCAGACTCTGTATTTTGGGAGCTGGGGAGGTCATGGATTTGGAGGATAAGTAGGGGTTTAATGTTTAAAATGACTGATTCAATATATATATATATATATATATATATATATATATATATATATATAATATGTTGTTGTTGTTTTTTTTGTGTGTGTGTGTTAATTTATGAATCAATAAAAATGTAAAAAAAAAAAAAAAAGACATACAGCATGATTATGAGTGTAATATTGCTTTAATAGCCTATTAACTTATTTTAAATTATTATAAGTCCTCTTGAGAAATATGTCAAGGAAATTAAAACTTGCATAAATAATTTATAAGAAACATTGCTCTATCCTAAATATGAAGAGTTTGTAAATACAGTCAACTTCCCTGTGATTTGTCTTCTATAATGCCAAAGATAAATTAAATTGAAATTGCCTGTGAAATTGCTCGAAACAAAATGATCTGTGTCAGCCTAAGCAAGAGTTGCATGTTAAGGAACTTGGTTTGTTCAGTTCAGTTACCACCATGCAATTCGTCATCCTATCAGTGCTTACACATAAGATTGTCAGAAAATGAAAATGTTGTGGAGAATCAATTAGTTTTTCACTCAGTTTTCCTAATTGTTTGTCTCATGAACCATGACTGCAGTCTTCTTTGAATAACAAATTGAATGCAAAACAAGCAAATGAAGCTCATGTAAAGTCTTAGCTAAGTGACAACCTGCAAACATCTGTGCCTTGCCAAGCAAATGGCATGATGGAGAAATGCAATACAGTGTTTGTGCAATGGCACAAAGCAGAGCTCAGAGATTTGATATTTCCACAGTTGTTATATCCCCTGGCACACACTAAATTATGCTCTGCAGCCAGCATGCAACTGTTGACTGAGAAAAGGTCAAAGCAATGTTCTTTCCAACAAAGGTTAAACATTTTAACCTTTTAAATATTAAAAATACTAATAAAAAAATATATAATACTTAATTAGAGTGCTTTGGGCACATATGCAGCCATAGTTTCTGCTATTTGTTTAGCTCTTCGTGCCAGTGGTGCCGTCTTTGCTATTTTTTATAGTATTGTCTGCTGTAGGGCATACATATTTCATGACAGGATGCACCAATGCAACTGAACCGTTGCCAATTATTTCCATGGCAAAGTGCTTATAAAATAATATCTATTCCTGCAGTAAAACATATATGATGTCCAACTCCTATGGAAGGCTGGCCTCTGGAGCTTTGTGAACATGGCCCATAAACAGGACAGTTTTGAAGCTGAGCCCTTCAGTGCATAGTGATGTCGAGCTGTAGCAGGCCCAAATCCCCGGAGACTCTTGAGAATGCCGGTATCGGAATACAAATTTGGGTTTAGTTGTTTTCTTGTGACCTTCAAAACCACTTCGCAGGCATACAAATTTTTTTATTTTGTTTTATTTTTTTATAACCATGACTGTTCAACAATGCCTTTAGTGCTGTAAGGTGTACCATGCTACCATTTTCAGTGTAAGTGATCTAGGCACTGAATGAATGATTACATACATTATTAATTTCCTTTAAGGTGGAAACATTTATTGTGTTCAGGCATGTTTTTGTTTTAATAGTTTCAGATACAGTACAATGTAGCCTACTGTTAAGCAGGGTCACTATGGACATATCACATTTATGATCTAATATGAAAAATTGTATATGCAAAATGCACAATGAACTCTTCCAAACAAACATGAAATATTTTCAGCACATTCTGAAAAAAAACTTCTCAACTTTTAATGATTATAAAAATGCAAAAATTGCATGTGGTTCAAAGCATCCAATGACAAGCAGCAAACTTAAGTGCTGAATTGTATTGAATAGGGATAGAAATTAATTATTTAATGTGTTCAGATAAGATTTTGAATTTAGTTATTCAGATAATATGTACTACCTTGCACTTACATACTGTTTTAAGAAAAATCATGAATGAGATCTCTTAAATTTTTTTTTTTTTTTTTTCCAAGACAGCAATGAGATTAAATGGAGAACAAATTGTTTGTCTCCTGGAAGTCTTCTGCGTCTCCAATTTTTTCCAGACAAAAAGACTCTCGTATATGTCCTTAAGAGTTTTAGAAGAGATCTCATACAAGTCAGCTCAGATTTGAAAAATACCAAAGTCTGCAACCAAAAATCTGAGATTTCAGTATGAACCCAAACATTTCACAACAAATTCTATCCATGTTAACTGAATTGCTCTATACTCTTACTGTGTCAACAATTCACTTATTCACTTCTATTTTCATGTCTCCTAAGGAAATATAAGAGATATAAATAAATCTTTGTGTCAGCAGTCTCCTTGGCGATCATGATTTCAAGCTTGACTACACTTCCTAGCGCCATCTAGTTGTGTGCGTATGCGTCAAGCACTAGGAAGTGTAATTGAGCCTGAACTCATGATTGTGCCTTGAGACTGCAATGGCAAGATGTACAGTGAAAAAGTAGTTACATTTAGGTCTGTTCTCACTCAAAACCAATTAGATCACTTCAGAAGACATGGATTAAACCAGTGGAGTCAGATGTATTACTTTTGTGCTGCCTTAATGTGCTTTTTGGAGCTTCAAAATTTTGGTCACCATTCAACTTGGATTGTCCACATCTGGAATGGCAAAAAAAAAAACAAACAAAAAAAAAAATGTAATCCTTTGAATTGGCCAAGAACTGCCTACTTAGACAGGAGTAGCCATCTAACTGGCATGTAAAGCAGTCAGTCACAGACTGAGGCTGGGACTAATTGAAGCATAACTGAGAACTCCATTAAGACTCCTGAGCTATGAAAGAGCAACTGCTGTGCAATAAAAATTTCCTCTGGGCTGCCATCATCAATATTATATAACATATGAAACATTTTATATGGACAATGCTCAGTATAAAATATTTTCAGCACATACTGTTTATTAACTGATCTCTTTTATGCAACAAATATGTATAATTATAAACTTTATTGTGTGGGGGTCAAGGAATGCAATGAAGAGCAGGCAAATTGTAGTGCTGAATTTTATTGAATAGAGAATGTGGGAGTGTTCGTTCACGCTGTCTTCATCAAAGATCAGAGAGACCATTGTGCTCTTATCTGAACAGTCAGGGTGTGATTCAGCCATGATTGTGGGCTCATTCTACCAGACCATACGTCTGATTGAATTGCTCATTCATAGTCTGAATTTATTTCAAATTGCACCAAGAGGGAACATATAGCATTTTGTAAGAAAAAAAAAAAAAAAAAAAAACATGAACTCAACCAGGAGAAGCTACTTGTAATGATGTTGAGTGTACATTGCCAACAAGCAGTAATTGTGTTTCTGTGCTGTGGCCGATAATTTCTAGGTGTGAATTATATGTTGTGATAGCAGAACTAATTATATGACATTGATCTGCTACCAAAGAAGACTGCACTGGGTTTTGTCTGCGTTACTTTAGGCTATGTGTATGTTGCAGAGTAAATACTACATTTATAGTTTGCGCTCTCTATACACAGAGCAGCGGTATGATGAGAGACGGAGATCTAAAATTTTGTTGCTAGGCGACCTGACATCAGTTCTTCATTCTACAATCATTCTGTTGCCCACGTGTGTGCAGGATGTGTGTATAAAGCCAATGGGATTGAATCCACTCTGTCTTTGAGTGGATACAGCTCACTGGGCTCCTTTTTCAAAGAGCTGAAGAGAAGTCAGAAAATTTGCTGCGATCGTCTCCCTCAAATCCCTACCCTACAGTATCTACAAAACTACCTCAGTGACTAACAAGAGATTTATGAAAATACACCAATTTCAGCCTTGTTTTCTTTAAAATGTTTTGGATTTGTTGGAATGAGGATTTTATCTTTTGTTTCGTCACTGCCTGAGAGAAGAAAATTTGCTTTTTTCCTCTTATTTTAAGTTCTTTTATTGGTGAGTATAAAATCATGTTTGCAAGTGACTGGAACTCAACTGAGGCATTAAATGGTTCCATTGGAAACTCCTCTACGGAGGACACAGAGGAAGGGGAGCACCCTTTCCTGACAGACGCTTGGCTCGTGCCCCTTTTCTTCTCCCTCATCATGTTGGTGGGACTGATCGGGAACTCTCTGGTCATCTATGTTATCTCCAAACACAGACAGATGAGGACTGCCACTAACTTTTACATTGGTGAGTTTCAGTGTCTACACTTGTAATGCTCAGCATGTTTTCCAAATTATATTTTAGCAACTAGTATGGATATTTAATATGCTCAGAGTAGAGTACTGTGAAAATAATCAAATTCTGCACTGCGATGGCAGGAATTGCTAAGCAGCTATTGACAGTGAATTAGTATTATTCAAGTTGGAGTGGTTTATTCCTTTGAGGATTTCGGCACATTTTGGAGGGATTTTGCACTTTATAAAATGTATATAACTTTATTACTATTTGCACTTCTGGTTAGATGCTAAGTGTATTTCATTGGCTTCATATTTGTACTTGTATTTGTATTGGCTTTGTCTGCACAGTGACAATTAATACATTTAATCCAATCTAATCTAACAAGGACCACTTGAGCAAGATTGTAAGGTTAGGCATTGTCTTAACATTTCTCAGACCATAACTTGAATGACTACAGTACTTAGTTGAATTCCTCATGAGCACATTTGACCGGTAAAAACTGAATTCTGATTTTCATTCTGATTACTAATCAAAAAAGAACACACGCACACACAAACACACACACACACACACACACACACACACACACACACACACACACACACACACACACGTGTTGGTGCAGCTATCATTATGAGGACTCTCCATAGACATAATGATTTTTATACTGTACAAACTACAGATTATATCCCCTAACCCTACCCCTAAACCTAACCCTCACAAAAAACTTTCTGCATTTTTACATTTTCAATAAAACATCATTTAGTATGTTTTTTAAGCAATTTGAATTATGGGGACACTAGAAATGTCCTTATAAACCACATTTATAGCATAATACCCTTGTAATTACCAGTTTGTAACCTAAAAAAAAGTCTTCATAAACCACTTAAACCTGCCCACACACACACACACACACACACACACAAAAGTATCTTTATCTGTATAATGTCCTGTATTTGTAGTTAAAAATCCATGGTAACACTTTACAATAAGGTTCCATTTGTTAACATTAGTAAATGCATTAGGTATCATGAACTAACAATTAACATTTTTTTTTTTTTTTTTTCAGTAATCTTGGTTAATGTTGATGATAAAAACACAATTGTTCATTGTTAGTTCATAGTAGTTCATATTGCATTAATTAATATTAACATATACAACTTTGAGTTGTAAATTGTCTTAAAATGTGTTAGTAAATATAGAAAATAACATTAACCAAGATTAACAAATGCTGTAAATGTCTTGATCATTGTTTTTTATGTAAACAAATATAGTTAACAGTTTGTTAACAAATGGAACCTTATTGTAAAGTATTACCAAATGCATTTATACTTTTCAGACTGTTTGCAATCACAAGTGATTTTCATTCATCCGAAAATGAGGACTGATTAACATCCAGCAAGACTGAATGTTTCTCTCCAAGCTTGTATTTCATTATATTTCACAAATGAATCCACTCTTTCGCACCACTACACCTTTTCATACAGTTTCAACCACCAACCATCAACCATCTCAATTATCCTTAAAACATTGTTGTATCTTCACAACATTTCAAGCACTGACAGAATCCCTGAAGCCTACCTCACCAACACAGGACATACAGTAACAGTAATAGAAATGGTGCTCAATATGTCCTCATATTGCACATTCAATATATAACATGCAGATCTTTTTACATACCTTGGATTCATAACACATACTGTATATTTTTTCCTCAGCTAACTTGGCTGCAACTGACATCATTTTCCTGCTGTGCTGTGTGCCGTTCACTGCTACATTGTACCCTCTGCCCGGTTGGATATTTGGAGACTTTATGTGCAAATTTGTTGCTTTTCTCCAACAGGTAAGAAAAGCACTGGAGTAAATAACAGTACACAAAATAAGGTAACACTTTACAATAAGGTTCCATTTGTTAACATTAGTTAATGCGTTGAACAATATATTTTTACAGCATTTATTATTCTTAGTTAATGTTCATTTATAAAAAATGAAATTGTTCATTGTTAGGTCATGTTAGTTCATAATGAATAATTTTAATGTATACAACTTTTAATTAAAAAAAATTCTTATAGGCCTGTATGTTGAAATTAACATTAACCAACATTAATAAATGCTGTAAAAGTATTGTTCATTGTTGGTCCATGTTAAATAATGTAGTTAACTAATGTTAACTAACGAACCTTATTGTAAAGTGTTACCCAAAATAACTAGTGCACTTTGCATGAATATTATATTTCATGTTTAGTGTGGTGTGCAAATATGTCACTGCTGCATCATTTCAAAATGCCTTCTGAGGACAATGGTTGTACTGAAACAGAAGTAAGAGGAATAAAAAGTCCCAATGATAAAAGCTGTTAGAATTCTGGACTTGAATATGGTACCTAGCGGTGTCACTCAGTAGCAATAAATGGATTTGTACACTGATTAATACCTGTACAATAGTCCCTGTTCTTAGGTGAAAATTAATACAGTGAGCGGCCTCACTGCAGCAATACATCAACAGGTAATCCACTGTGAATAAATATCTCCATTTAAAAACACCCATACAGAATTTACATCAGAACAGAAAGACGGCATTTAATAGAAAATTATCTGCCCATTCCAAGGAATAAAGGTGGCCAGGGCTAGTTGTCACACAGGGAAATTGTCACAAAGACTATCTTAGAAATGAGTCAAGGTTTTGAGTAAAAAGTCCATTTACACAAATGTATTTTTTCTTGCAGTGGTTTTGTATGTTGGTTTCAAACACCTAGTTTAAGTCATTTGGACAAGTTGACACATTTTTGTTGGTTACCTTTTATATTTTTGCTGTTTCATGAATCATTTTGTGTGTTATTGTTTCATTTTTGCTGAAAATCCAATAGGCTGTTTAATGGCAGGTTCCAGTGTGACAACATGCCCCGCTATTATGGTATGTTGTCACAAAAGTTCACTTTGTCTTTGATGAACAATGTCTTTTTCGGGGGCAATAATAACAGTGGAAATGTTCAATAGCTTTTTGTAGCCAAGATTTAAAGTTATCTAAATATTCTAAGTAGAATTAGATTTTCAAAAATAACTCAGAAATATCCATTTAAGTAAAAACTGTAACAACTAGCCCCATTTGGGTTTACATGATAGAAGAACATTTTTTGTGGCAATTCAGGATTTATGATTCAACCCTCATTTTTTGTAGACAACAGAAGAAATGAGTCAGTCTTTGTTCACTGCCTCATAAAAGGCTGGCTTGGCCAAAAATAAAAAGTAGGATGCATTTTTAGTATGATTATAAAAGCTGGTATGAAGCATATGAAGTCTAATTAGTTTCTTTATTCCTATTGCAGATGTGCTTATCAACATTACAATGCTAGATGTCATTAAAATTATACTTTGTGGACATGAAAATATCTCCTTTACAAATCTTCATTCTTTGTTGTGTTTCATTTAGCAGTACAAATGAACAGCGTTCACCAACACCAAACAACAGCTTTCATTTGTAATCATTGTGGGAGGAAAAATTACATAAATTCAACTGTGGTTTTGGTCTTTCCTAATCCCGTCCTCTTTGTTCTGGTTTGGTCCAAAAGCTGATGTGCTGCTTATCGAGCCGTACGCACAGGCCTGCAAACACCCCCTCAAAGGATGGCCTAAGCACACCCTTTCAGTTTAATCATTAGAAACCCTCCACAAAGGATGATGGAACAAGTCTTTGTTCACACCTGTTGCATCAAATAGCTAAGGGATAGCTAAGCTTGCATGAGAAACATTCAGTACAATGGCTTTATTCTCAAAAGCTTCTTCTCCTACCTGATTCTTTAATTTAAGATGAGCATTCAGGTACTTCAGTTTAATTAATTCACCAGACAGACACCAAGTGAACTGAGTAATTTTTTTGCCTGTCTAGAATTAATTCAACACGCAATGAGAGGCATGTATTACAAGCATTATGAGGTGTCTTTGATGTGCTAGGTTTCCTTAAATCCAGTTATGTGTGTTTTGTTGGTACTTGTGGTAAATGTTCACATGACAATTTACACAAGGCTCCAAACTTCGAAACCCTGCAGAGTGTGCAAAAACAACATCCTTTTCTGATCGTATGTGGATTCAGTTCTTAGAATAAGGCAGACAATATATTATTTGTAGCTTTCTATA
This sequence comes from Myxocyprinus asiaticus, assembly GCF_019703515.2. NCBI lineage: Eukaryota > Metazoa > Chordata > Actinopteri > Cypriniformes > Catostomidae > Myxocyprinus > Myxocyprinus asiaticus. Next base: position 35,118,961 of record NC_059349.1, read on the forward strand.
CAATGTTAAAGGCTATATTTGTTAGCATTTCTTGTAAATATACCCTAACCACATAAAAAAACATTCACAAGGCATGTAATCATGTATTTATTGGATTTACTGTATGTTTCATCTGTCAAAGCATTTCTTACTGTTTTTTTAAGCTGTAGAAACATTATGTGGCCCCTCTCTTAAGCTCCCAAGGGAACGTTCCTCAATGACATCATATCCACCTTTTCACTCACAAGAGTATGAATGTAACACATCATAAGAAACATTGTTCATTGGTTTGTTTATTTTTCTCTGTGAGAGTAAAAGCCATATGTTATTATACGAGCCAACATGTATAATTTCTTACAATCATACTATTCATACTATTATTACAACTTGTCATGGCAATGTGTAGGTGACTGTACAGGCGACATGCATTACTCTCACGGCGATGAGTGGAGACCGTTGCTATGTGACTGTGTACCCTCTGAAATCCCTTCACCATCGGACCCCTCGTGTTGCAATGATTGTCAGCATTTGCATCTGGATCGGTAAGTCACTTAATAGAGTAGAACTATACATTTTTAAATAAGGGCTGACACGAAGGGCGTAGCCAGGAAATTACTTTTGGGTGGGCCTCAATAAAAATGGATGGACCAAGTTTTCGCCCAAATATTGTATTTATTTTTTTTTGCAAATTTTCCTTGACAACAGAGAAGCTGTGCATTCAAACAGTTTGTTCACAATTTCAGAAATCAGAATGTATGCATTTTTAAAACTATTTTATAAATATATATTTAAAGTCAAAGAATAATCTCTAATATTCTGGGTGGGCCTGGGTCTAATTTGGATGGGCACAGGCCCACCCCAGCCCACTCTTGGTTACGCCATTGTCTGACACACTCCCTAATTTATGCTTTTCATAACAAATACAGGCTGTATTTTATTTATTAAGTTATATTAAAGGAGTCAAATACATGTTAAGCTCAATAAATAGCATGTGTAACATAATGTCGACAATTTTTTCTCAAAAATCTGGGTTACAGTGAGGCACTTGGAATGGAAGTGAATAGGGCCATCCATAAATGTATGAATACTCACAGTTTCACAAGTATAGCCACAGGACACAAAAATGTGTGTTAACATGATTTAAGTGTGATAAAATCCCTTGCTCACTTTTTCTGTGTGAAGTTATTTTTAATTTTACAATTCTGTTGCCATGACAATATAACGCCGTAAACCCTGTATGCTCAGTAAATGGCGATTTAAATTACTTTATAGCTCAATACATATACAGTACAAGTTTTAACAGAATAATTAATGTAAGTGATTTTATAAAATTATAAGCTTCACATTTCTGCCTTAAACCCTCAAAATATTGGCCCCATTCACTTCCACTTTAAGTGCCTCACTGTTACCTTGATTTTTTTAAAGAAAAGAAGGGATGAGTTGAAATTATTTTTTGTGGTAATCAACACTATGCCAAAAATACTGTCTATTGAGCTCAATTTGTGTTAAACCCGGAATATTCCTTAAGGCCAGAATATAAAAATCATTTTCTGTGGTTGACAGCTAGTCACAGATGTTAACCACAGAAAATATATTTTTAACTCATCACTTAGTTTATAAAACCATGGGAAAACCTGTTTACAGTAAAGCAAATAGAAGTCTATGGGGCAAGTCTATACAGATCTGTGGAACATTTTTTTTTAAAGCTGAAGTGCAAAATTTCTGCACCATTAGCATCACCAAACAGATTTGCAGAAATATTTTCAAACAGGTTTCCAGAACACTGTCCCAGTCATCCATTGGTTTGACAAACAGATAATCCTGCCGCAAACTCAGCCCATTGGTTGAGCCAGAATTTGAACCATCTAGAAAATGTGTCCCACTTCTACAGGATGATTCACATTTTACAGCTCAAAAATCAACCCTTTTTTAAAATTAAGAATTAATATAAATGCTTTAAAAAAATTATGAACTTTTTAATGCACTTTTTTTTTTTTTAAAACACTCTGGTCAACATGAACCTTGGGCTTCCATTATATAAGTGCATTACTGTGGTAACTGCTGTGGCAGAGCTTAAGTGTAATTTAACCCAGAGAATTCCTTTAAGTTTAAAAAACAAACAAAAACAAATGAGCACTTAATGAATGCCTTTCTTTTTTTCAATTAGGTTCCTTCATTCTTTCCATACCAATCTTCCTGTACCAGCGACTTGAAGATGGCTATTGGTATGGACCAAGAAAATACTGCATGGAGAGGTTCCCATCAAAGAACCACGAGAAGGCTTTCATCCTTTATCAGTTCCTAGCTGTGTATCTACTACCTGTCCTTACCATCTCCTTTTGTTATTCCTTCATGTTGAAGAGAGTGGGACAGGCCTCTGTGGAACCAGTGGATAACAACCATCAGGTATGATAATCAGGTTTTTTTTTTTTTACACTGCAGGACCAATTATTTATGCCTGTTACACCATGTACAGTAAATTTAGGTGGGAGCACTTTAAAACTGAAAGCTATAAGCAATGACATGCCACTGAAGGTATGAAAGGCTGTATGTGCTTTGATCTATAATTTAGATGTCTATGCTCTTGAGAGGTCATGTACTGTAATATGTTGGCTTATTTCTCCATAGCAACAGTTAAGAAATAAAGTAGTTGGACTGTAACCTTTATTTAAACAGGTATATATGTATTTACTGTATATACTGTATACACATACAGTATATATATATATATATACTGTATATTGATCAGCCACAACATTAAAACCACTGACAGGTGAAGTGAATAACATCGATTATCTCGTTACAATGGCACCTGTCAAGGGGTGGAATATATTAGGCAGCAAGTGAACAGTCAGTTCTTGAATTTCATGTGTTGGAAGCAGGAAAAATTGGCATTCCACTACAGATTACAGAATACATGCTGTAAAATATAATTTGTAACATATTTTGTTAGATTACTCAAGGTCAGTAATGTATTCTAAATACTTTGGATTACTACTTCAGTACTGGTAGTTCCACTTCTATCACTCACTCGACGTTGTGTCGATGTAGTGACACTAGGGGTCACCCTTGGGAGCCCCAAACACCTCAGATCTTTGAAAAAAGGCCAATGAGAATTGGCGAGCGGAATTTGCATGCCACTTCCCCGGACATACGGGTATAAAAGGAGCTGGTTCATAACCACTCATTCAGATTTTTTCTTCAGAGCCGAGCGGTTGTGTGTCAGCAAGTAGTCTTCCACTACCGGTCCATTCACCTCCCAAGAAGCATTTGCTGTTGGATATACGGCGCATTCCAGCGGCTTTTCTCTCCTTCGCACAGATCTGTGCAGATTACGGCCCTGGGCGCTTCAACAGCGCTAAGAGAGTTTATATTCCTGCAAAGAGTATATTTTCTCTATTAGAGCAAACACATTGACGTGAACGTCTTTTTAAAGACGTGTCTTTTTCAAGATGTCTTTCCGCCTTTGTGTGATTCCTAGATGCGGTCGCTATCTCTCTACTTCCGACGGCCACGGGTGCTGCCTCACGTGTCTGGGTCGTAATCACACTGAGGCAGCGTTCGTGGATGGTTCATGTTCTCATTGCGAGAATATGACCATAGCAACATTGCGGTCGCGGCTTTCCTTCTTCCGGGGGAAAGCCACTCTAGCCGCCCCCCGCCCCGTGCCTTCTACCTCCGGGTATGAGGCCGGCCTGGCTGGAGTTGGAGGCAATTTGGGGGCTTCAATGGGCATGGCTCCGCCGGGTAAATCCCCGTGGACCTCCCATTCACCAGCATGCTCATTTGCCCCCGGTGAGTTCCGAGAGGAGACCAGCTCACCCCAGGGCCAGATTAGTGTCCCTTTCAGAGCTCCGGTGTGGGATGAGTGCTCGATCGCTGCATCGGAAAGCGTACTGGCAATGTCAGATGGCGAGGACTCAACTGGGCTACCACCTTCGGGTCAGCCCGCCCAGTCTGAGGCTGATGGCGAGATGACCACCATGCTTGCCCGGGCTGCCGCGTGTGTCGGGTTGGAGTGGAACCTTCCACCTTCCACCCTCCCCTGAGCCCTCGCAGCTAGATGATTGGTTCCTGGGTTCGGGTCGCCCCTTAAGCGCCCCTGAGATGGACGACCCAGGGAGCGAGATGTCTGCTGCAAACCCAGAGCTGGTATCCAGACCACTCCATCCCCCTGTGGAGGGCCTGGAGGTAAATCCTTGGTTTCCTTTTCTTTTATGCTTGCCACACCCCAAACGGGCTGCGGTACCCACATTCTCAATAAAAGAGCATTTTCCTCACTCCCTGGGTCACATAGCCAGTGTTTACAACTGCCGTTATCACAGCAACTGGGCACTGAGCACCTGCGACTTAGACGCCACGAAGACCCCCCCCTTCGCATGTCTGGTTGCACCACACTCACACCCATGGCCAGGTGGTTGTGACAGACTACAAGGACGGTCAAAAAGTCCCTCCTCCCCCGCCGCCAACCCCCCCGACGCCAGGTACATGGAGCAAGGTAAGTGCTTCGAGGGTCCCCTCAGTGCAGCCATGAGTTTGAGACGAAGCGAGGCTCCTCGACATGGCATCCCCTGCTCCCTCCCGCCGAGGCCCCACCCACAGGTACGTTAAACATGATCGTCCCTTTAGGCTTTTGCCATTGATCCGGGGCAAGCATGTGTTGGTCTGGACGGACAACACAGCAACAGTAGCGTATATAAATCACCAAGGCGGCTTACGCTCACGTCGCATGTTGCAACTCGCCCGCCGTCTCCTCCTATGGAGTCAGTGGCGACTGAGGTCGCTGCGGGCCACTCACATCCCGGGCAACCTCAATGCCACAGCAGACGCGCTGTCACGGCAGGTGATGCTCAGAGGAGGGTGGAGACTCCACCCCTAGGTGATCCAGCTGATTTGGAGTCGGTTCGGCAAAGCACAAGTAGACCTATTTGCCTCCCAAGAAACCTCCCACTGCCCGCTCTGGTATTCTCAGATGGGGGCCCCCCTTGGCCCAGACGCGCTGGCACATAGCTGGCCCCGGGGACTGCGCAAGTATGCATTCCCCCAGTGAGCCTACTTGCACAGACGCTGTGCAAGGTCAGGGAGGACGAGGAGCAGGTCATCCTTGTGGCCCTGTAATGGCCCACCCAGACTTGGTTCACAGACCTCATGCTCCTCGCGACAGCCCCTCCCTGGTGAATTCTCCTGAGGAAGGACCTTCTGGCACCCGCGCCCAGACCTCTGGAACCTCCACGTCTGGCTCTTGGACAGGACGCAGAAGACCTAAGTGGCCTACCACCAGCAGTGGTAGACACGATCACTCAGGCCAGAGCTCCCTCCTCGAGGCAGCTTTATACACTGAAGTGGTGTCGGTTCACGAATTGGTGTTCTTCCTGAGCTGAAGACCCTCAGGGATGTGCAGTCAGGTCAGTGCTTTCCTTCCTGCAGGAGAGGCTGGAGGAATGGCTGTCCCCCTCCATTTTGAAGGTGTATGTGGCCGCCATAGCGGCACACCATGATACACTGGATGGTAAGTCCTTAGGGAAGCATGACCTGATCATCAGGTTCCTGAGAGGTGCCCGGAAGCTGAATTCTCCTAGGCCACGACTGTTCCCCTCATGGGATCTCTCCATGGTCCTCCTGGGCCTTCACGGAGCCCCCTTTGAGCCGCTAGAGTCAGTTGAGTTGAAAGCCCTCTCCTTTAAGATGGCCCTCCTGATTGTGCTCACCTCCATCAAGAGGGTCAGGGACCTGCAAGCATTCTCTGTCAGCGATACCTGCCTGGAGTTTGGTCCAGGTGACTCTCACGTAACCCTGAGACCCCGGCCGGGCTATGTGCCTAAGGTTCCCACAACCCCCTTCAGGGATCAGGTGGTGAACCTGCAAGCACTGCCTCAGGAGGATGCAGACCCAGCCCTGTCGTTGCTGTGTCCGGTGCATAATTTGTGCATCTACTTGGATCACACGCAGAGCTTTAGACGCTCTGAGCAACTCTTTGTCTGCTTTGCCGGACAGCGGAAAGGGAACACTGTCTCCAAACAGAAGCTTGCCCACTGGATCGTGGATGCCATCGCTATGGCATACCAGGCCCAGGGCATGCCCGCCCCTTCGGGAATACAAGCACACTCCACAAGGAGTCTGGCATCCTCGTGGGCACTGGCCATGGCACCTCTCTAGCAGACATATGCAGGGCAGTGGGCTGGGCGACACCCAATACCTTCACAAGATTTTGCAATCTCCAGGTTGAGCCAGTTTCGTCCCGTTTTCTGTCAGGTATGAAAAGGTACGTTCAGGAATGCGGACAGCTGGCCGGGTGTATCGCTTGCGTATAGCGCCTTTCTCCTCCAAAGAGGCGAAGATGTGCGCTTCTTTTCCCATGCGAGTTCACGAACCCGTGAACCCTGGATGTCCTTCCTTCCTAGCCCTGTGGCTCACGAATTCAGCGGAGGAATTCACAGCCGGAACCAGTGTGTGTGCTAATATGCCCTTATTGAGGTAGGTGCTCCACAGGAGCCAGTTACTCCGGTAACCCCCTGTGATGTATTTTCCGCAGTATGGTCTCCTTGTCGGCAGACCTGCGTCTCCCTTCGACAGAGCCCTCTCTGTCCTGGTCACCATGTTTGTAGAGCTCCTCCCCTTTCAGGCAGGACCTACCACCGTGCCTCTTCCATGTGTGGCTCTGAGCCCACATGACGTGCTTGCCACATGTTACCTCCCCTCCGGGCAGGATGTGGTCTCCACGGGGTCTTATCCCCCTGAAAGAATAGGATAAGAAATGAACACCTTCCCTGGCGCATATATTGAGCATTAAAATGGCCCCAGCCGAATAACTGAATACTCTGTGGAGAGAAAACATAGAGAGAAAAGCTCCCATACTAGATACTCATACTATACAATGTTTTTTGGGGCGTTGGGGAAGGCTACATGCAGACCGGTGCACCTGCTACTACGCACGCAGCAGCTTGCTTGCACCTGCACCAGCAGTCCACGTAACATGGTTCAGCTGGTTGTGACGTTTCGTATAGGGTCCCCTAGTGTCACTACATCGACACAACTTTGAGTGAGTGACAGAAGGGGAACGTCTCGGTTACTGTCGTAACCTCCGTTCCCTGATGGAGGGAATTAGACGTTGTGTCCCCCCTGCCACAATGCTGTACTACCCGCTGAAATGGCCGGGACCCTGTCTCGGCTCCTCAGCACAAAACCTGAATGAGTGGTTGCGAGCCAGCTCCTTTTATACCTGTATGTTCGGGAGAGTGGCTTGCAAATTCCACTCTCCAATTCTCATTGGCCTTTTCTGAAAGATCTGAGGTGTTTGGGGCTCCGAAGGGACCCCTAGTGTCACTACATCGACACAACGTTTCGTTCCCTCCATCAGGGAACAGAGGTTACGACAGTAACCGAGATGATTTTTTCACTTGTTTTGACTATAAAAGTACAGTAAGACAAAATACACATGTTAAAAATACATTCTCTGAAAAACCTAAATATCTTTTGCAGTGTTGTTTCTAAAACAAGATAAATCAAATTGATCTTGTTTTAAGGATTTTTAGATATTTTTACTGGAAAACATAAAAACAAATATTATCAAGACTATGATTTTTGCCCTAATATCAAAGGTCTTACTAGACCTATATGTATATGTATATTGTATATGTTTTTTTGCTGCACATTGTTTAGATTAACCACTTTTCAAACAGTGCCACACATTCTTTATTAGACTGAGATTTGCAGTGCTTCCCTGTATTTTGCACAATCATTTCTTCATTCTATTTTGAAAATAAACCCAGTCCCTGATGATGAAAAGCAGCCCCAAAGCATGATGTGCGGCTGCTACCAACACCACACTTTACTGTAGGTAGCTATAGTGATTATTTCAGGCGTTGGCAGTGTTAGATTCGTGCCAGAGATTTGCTTTGAATTTTGGCCTAAAAGCTCTTATCTTGGTCTCATCTCAGAAAAAATAAAATAAAAAATAAATAAATCCTCGCATTACAGGTGAGTCATCGTATTGGTTGTTGGCCAAAAGATGTGCTCAGAGATGTTCACAAGTCGCTTTCTTTCTTAGTGAGTTTTGGAAAAACACATTTCCTTGGCAGTACCTGGGTGGTTAGATATGACATTTACCTCCATATATTTGAACCAACAGTGCCCATTGTGGCATCCAAACACTTGGATATTTATTTTGTATGCTTTTCTAATTCATGCATTCATTTTACACTATCTTCCTTGTCAATTTATGTTCACTTGAACTTCTTTAAAGGTAAAACTGAAGACAAGTTAGTCTTTAGGATTTAATTTAACAGCTGTCCTTCAGATTCTCAACCTGAACAATGATCCTTTAACTGTGGGGTTTTTATCCAATATTTATTTTAATTATTCAAAGGTAGGCTAGATTGTACATGTGTAGTCAGTTGTAATGCTTTTGTAGTAAGATTTGTATTATTATTATTATTATTATTGAACTAATGTTTCTCAACTGGTGGGTCGCGGGTCTATTCGGACTGGGTCACAGATACCAGGGAAAGAACATGCCATGGTTCTCCCACTGAACATTTTTCGGCGGCCACTCAAGTGAAATTTAAGGCTGCTGATGCAAATTCTCATCTGCACTGCAATCCATGGTCTTACCTGTGCTTATATGGCATTGCACTGTAAATATAAGGGCAAGTATATAAAGGGCTTTAAAGTCTGGACCTCCAAGACTTGGGGACAAGTCCTCCTGTGTAATATATGTTCTGTTTGAAATTAGGACAAACTGGATAAGAAATAAAATGGGCTCATATAAATAAATAGGCTCTTCAATTTTGAAAAGGGGGGAAAGAAAACTTCCTGTATCTTTTGTTATCTACATCAACAACAAAAATAATGTCACTTGATACATGCCCTTATACTTGAAAACCATAAACAAAACTATGCAAGATAAAAGAAAATCTGACCCAGGACACATTAAATACAGGTTTTGTTTTTTTGCTATGGTGGGTCACCACTTGATGTTCAATGTCAAATCTGGGTCCCGAAGCAAAACCAGCTGAGAACCACTGGTTTAATCTTCTGCCACAAAGGCATTGAATACTTATGCAAACAGCATATTACAGTTTTTTAATGCCAAATAAATGTGGTCTCAGAGCACAGAAATCAAGAATAACTACATTTCAGTGTAAGATTTATGATGACTACTTTTGCACAGCACTGTAAATTTAGCCATGAATTTAGAATGAACAATGTAACAAATTATCAAACCAAGTGGCATGTATTTTAAAGAAAGAAGAAAGACAAGCAAACACCTCACCCAAAACATTCACAAATAAAGTTTGCTAGGTTTCAAATGATAAAACCATAGATACTGTATATTGTTCACAATTAAGACAGGAAGTATTTTAACACTTTCTAATTGTCAAACTTTGTGAAACATGTCCATAGTTCCATAGTTATTGTGATGAACTACAACTGTGGTTACTCTGCTAGCCTCAGAGGAGAACTGACGTCATACATCCACTAAAAACACCTTTTGCAAATATAATTGCAAAAAAGTAAAGTTGAAATGGTCTGGCATAATTTATTTGCATATTTGGTATCAAATGCAATGAAATTCTGACATTTGTGTGACATAAAGGGATAGTTTTTTAGAAGAATATTTCAGCTCTGTAGGTCCTCACAATGCAAGTGAATGGGTATCAAAAATGTTAAGCTTCAAATAGCACATAAAGGCAGCATAAAAGCAATCCCTAAGACTCCAGTGGTTAAATATATATCTTCAGTAGCGATATAAGTGTGGGTGAGAAACAGATCAGTATTTAAGTCCATACCCATTCACTTGCATTGTTAGGACCTACAGAGCTGAAATATTCTTCTAAAAACCTTTGTTTCTGTTAAGCAGAAGAAAGTAAGTCATACACATCTGGGATGGCATAAAGGTGAGTAAATGATGAGAGAATCTTCATTTTTGGGTGAACTATCCCTTAAAGAGTCCAAAATTATCCAAATACTTTTCGTGGCCACAGTAAAGGCTATCCTTTTAAAAATATCATTCGAATAGTACTTTTAATGAAAGCACATATCCAACCAAATTGCATGCTATAATCCTATGAAAACTATGTCTATTTTCAGGTCCACTTGCTCTCAGAAAGAACTATCTCCATTAGGAGCAAGATTTCCAAAATGGTAGTGGTCATTGTTGTACTTTTCACCATCTGCTGGGGTCCCATTCAGATATTTGTCCTCTTCCAGTCATTCTATCCCAACTTCAAGGCCAACTATACAACATATAAGATCAAGACATGGGCTAACTGCATGTCCTATGCCAACTCCTCTATCAACCCCATTGTTTATGGTTTTATGGGAGCCAGCTTCCGCAAGTCTTTCAGGAAGACCTTCCCCTTCCTCTTCAGACACAAAGTGAGAGACAGCAGTGTCACCTCCCGCACAGCCAATGCAGAAATCAAGTTTGTTGCGACTGAGGAGAGCAAAACTGAAAGGAAATGAATGCAGAGGGCACAAAGTCTGCAAAGTTTTCTATGCACCTCAACTCATGCCCACTGTCTCATCATCAAAGCACAGGCTTCCCCTGCATTGACGAGATTACAGGAGTAATATTCACTGTTCACTGAATTGTGAAAAAAATTATTCCTAATATGGTGCGACCAAGCATTTAGAGGGGAAGTTGGCTCTTATCTGCAGAATACAAAAGTTTTCATGAATTATTCTGGATCTGATTATAGCTGGAGAGAAGTGGTATTATTTGATATGTACTGTAGGGCCTTTTGGTCCAATTTGTATTCGTGGTCCTGTGTGCTTGGAGAGCTTGCATTTTAGGAGGGCATTTTAAGTCTTTCTTAACAGGACAGTAGAAGCAGATAGGAAAATTGGAGAAAGGGGGTACAAAATCAATATTTCACCCAGGCCGAATTCAAACCTGGGTCCCTGTGAGCCAGCCAACAGCTCTTAAAAGTCATAAGCAAGTGCACTACCTTCTGCACCACAGGTCCAATGAGAGCCTGGAATGCAATCGTGGATGGAAAGCCAATTTAAAGCCAATTTAAAAGGCCATAAATTGAACTGCGAGTAATTCAGATTAAAGGGGGAACCAAGTGGATGTTCTGCCAGCAGCAATGTGTGGGAGCTTGCCTGAAAGGATGTTGACTAAATCAGTCATAGCAACTGTTGACTCATCCATTGTGTTAGACACATACACGACACCTCCCTGTGCACACTTCCTCAAGAAACAACCACTCCAAGCTTCCTCTCAAGAGTTGTATTTACATTTTCTGAACAGTGCACCACATGGCTCGACTTGCAGAGGTGTACTTAAAAGGTATAGACTGTCTCAAAGCGCACTACTTCTTGAGACATGAATGCTGTTTGCAGCACAGAAAAAATATATTATGCTGCACCTGCAATTGATTCTCATAGAATAGTCAACAAGGATTAGAAGACATGTGTGGTAGTATTGAAGACAAAGGGAAACATTGCATTAATATTACAATAATTGTCAGATTTATGAATGCATTAAAGATTTAGGGTTGTATCTTTCCCAAGCATTATAACATTTTCCGTGTGCTGAATTTTAAATGAACAACGTCCTTCTATAGGATATCTATAAATATGCCCATTATTTTGATATATTAAAGGAATATTCCAAGTTCAATACAAGTTAAACTCAATCAACAGTATTTATGGCATAAAGTCGATATTTGCTTTTTTAAAGAAAAGGAGGGGCAAGTCTAAATAGATTTTTTTGGTAATCAACAACATGCCACAAATGCTGTTGATTGAGCTTAACTTGTTTTGAACACGGAATATTCCTTTAATTGATGTAATAATGTTTTTTTTTTTTTGCTCAAAATGCCAATACAACACATTTAAGGAGTAGATTTATGTATCATATTAAGTGAGAAGGAATCCAAAAGGGAATTAACTCTGATTTTGTTTGCTATATTGCATGTGCTGCCATAAAGCTTGCTTAATTACTTTTGTCTTATTTGGAAATAGATGTCTTACCATTATAATTTGTGAAATGTTTTGACAAGCAGAGCTAAGTAGCTAAAAGCTTTTCTTGAAGTGCTGTCGGTTTAACCTTGGCATTAATAAATTATTCAGCATCCCTGAAGCATGGTCTTGTTAGCTCTGTGAATGCCTTAATGAATTCATTTTTGAATTTTAATCTAACTGTTTAAACAACCTTTCCTTTTTCATCTGCTTTCCTTACTATATGTATTTCTTTTTCAATACCTGTCTTTCACATTATTTTTAGTTCATTTATTTATTTATTATTACTGGTGTTGTAGTATAATCATAAAATAATGGGAAGATGCTAAAAGCATTTAATTATTGCTGAATGTAAAATTTCCTTCCCGTTTCAGAATCTTCCATTTCAGTGGATATTGCATTTAGCAATGTCTCTGTCAACAAATGCATAATTAGAGTTTTTAAATTGATCATCGTTAAAATGTATAGATTAGCAGAAATAAATTGGCCCCATCTATTAATAACTCTTCAACTTGCTACGATGACATCAAAATTGATATTTTATATTCTGTGCATAATGCATCTTTAATTACCATGCACACTGTTTTGCTCGAAGAAACAGCAAGGCAAAATCGAGCAGTTGGACTGATGGACTAATAGCATGGAAATAACCCCACGATGCAACCTACACAGGCACCCAATTATTATGTTCATTGCTAAGAAAGGGGGCATAAAGTGCGTAATCAGTCTTGCTATTTTGAGGCACCAAACCAACACATGTTAGCCAAAGGCCAGCAAAAGGAAACATAATTAAAATAATGTTTCATTCACTTTTATGCAGTTATGTAATGAGTCACTCCTATTATATCACCATCCTAAAGAAAAAATATTTTTTATGTTTGTGTCTGTTTTAAGCTATGTAAATAGTTTAACGTTTCTTTAGATATTACACGCTCTTATATTCAATGCGTAAACTCAATGTTCAACATTGCTAAAGGCACAGAGAGCTACTATAGCCACTCTCCAGTGCACTCAGTAGTCACTGAAGTGTGGATTGTGTTTGAATGTGAAAAAATGTGTAGTCACATCTGCTGAGAAAATATTGCTTGCATTCTCGTGATGAGCAGCTTGCAATTAGCTTTTCAGATTTCTACACCACACTTCCACAATATTTACGGTATGGAGAAATTGAATTATTATTATTATTTAAATAACTGTATATAATTGTTATTATTTGTCACACATGTTTAACAGTGTTATAAGGATCTAATTATTTATTTATATACATATTTACAGTGTTGGGTAAGTTACTCAAAATTACTAAAACACTTTTCTGCTCAACGAATTCAAAATAATGTCTATATTGCCTTGTTTATTGTTGTACACAAGTCATATACTCAGCACCTCGCATTTCTCCCACAATGACTTTTTTGGGGGCGTACACTCTTCGGCTCTCATAGAAGAACAAACAGACATACATAATTCATATTTGAAAAGTATTCAACATAAACAGTGTTGTTTTAAAAATGTGTAACCCTAGTAATGTACTTAAAAGTAATTAACTGAAAGGCAGTAACTGTATTCTGAATTCAAGAATTTAAAAAGTAATCTGTTACTTTTTAACTAAAAAAATAAAATATTACAGTAACTAATTACTTTGCAATTGAATTAAACCTAACACTGCTTATTTATCAGAATATGGGCTTGATCTAGCCATTTCAAAAGCTGTCCTGAAGGGTACTTTATGTATTCTGTTTCACTCACATTCTCATCAGCACATAGGCTTTAGGATGACTGTTCACTGACAGAGCACTGTCTACAGCACTGGACTGCAGATAAATTCAAGAACATGCTCTCTAATTCCATTATGTGCCCTAAGGGGGCAGCAGAGAGTCAGAGTCACCTATCAACAAGACACAACAATGCAACAACCACACTGATGGAGATAATGAGGACAAACTACTGCATGCAGGACCTTTATTCACTTTAAGCGCTTTTATCCAGCAGAGAATGTTTTTAAAATGGTAGGATATGGCAAGAGAGTTTAAGATGTCTACTACTCTAACTGTGCAGTTACAGGATTGGACAGCAATCAGAGACAATTGATTCATCTTGTCTGGAAAATTTCAACCCACACTTGACACCAGGGGACTCGTGTGTATCACAGCACCCTGCAGAGTCTAATCAGAGCCATCGTTCTACTGTTTTGGTGCAGACATGGAGCATTTAAGTGAGTGGTTCTCCCCCATTCCTGACCCTATTCTCGCTCGCCCAAATAGGCAGACAGAGTGTGCTGGGGCGGCTGGAGTCATGTGCTGGCCTTGGTCTTTGAAGGGGAAAAATGTTGTCAGCGCAGTGCCACAGCAGTACGAGTACAAAGAGCCCATTCTACATGCTCTTTGTGTGTATGTAAGCATGTGTGCTCCATCACTCTGTGTCCCAACACGGGCAGGAAACCACTCTCAGCCTCTGGCACTGCATGGTCGGTGCTGAGGCGAGCCGTCTGGGACCCCTTACAGCAGTCTTAATGAAACCCAATTGTGCACCCAACTATAAATAAACTTGCCCATATGGTCTCAAGCACAACAATATGTACATATGGGGAGAAAGAGGTTTGTTTTTCTTGTGCAGGTTTATTTGAGGTAAAATTAATATTGTGCCCCCTGAAGGCCCATCGGTCCAATTTCTGACATGGGGAGTGCTGTGACCAGGTGCCTTTTTCACTGATTACTGCTGAAAAAAAAATTACAAAAAAATGTAAATGGTCTTTGCTAGTCACTCAACCAGGTCAGGCTGTTCTGTTGGCTGGTTTTAGATGGGGTTTAGGTAATTTTCAAGCTGGAAGACCGGCTTAGGCTGGTTTAAGTTTTTTTTTTTTTTTTTTTTTTTTCAGTAGGGTATAACTGCCTTTGTTATTATTAGTAGTGTTGAAACAGGTGCTAGAGGGGAAGCTAATTAACCTGCATTTGGGGGAGGTGCAAATGTGGTAAAAGTTGTACGTAGTTACTGTTCCCATTCTGACCTTTCTGGGTAGGGTTGGTAGGGCTTGCACCCGAGTCACTTTCTTTACTGTTTGTGTATGTGTGTGTGTGTGTGTTAGGGTTGCCAATCCACCTGGAGCAGGTATTTGCCATGTGTGTCTGCCAAGAGACACTTAAAGTGCAGCCATTCAGTCTAGCACAAACACGCCTGTCTGGTATCTCGTCAGACACGGACAACTGCCTGACACAGAAAAGAACGGGGGATGGATGAGGAGGCATAAGTGAAGTCACCTCTTGAGTGGGCGTTGGATTTCTGGTTATCATCCTTTGCGACTCTCGCTTTTAAAAGTTGTAGAAAAAAAAATGTCTTTCTCCATCTACAGTACATTGGGCTCCATCACAATCCGTCAGGAGGTAACCTTGAGTGCTAATTCACAAAGAAATTTTCACACACATTGCCGAGCATCTGAAGGACTAGAGTAATTAGAGTAGTCAGCTGCAGAATTTGCATTTCCTTGCCAACTAAATTTTCTCTGCAGAAGTTTTTGAGTCGTCAAATTAAACAACACTTTGAAAGATGTGAAAAAGCAGCTGGACTGAAACCGAGGCCAGATTTAACAATGAATGGTGAACAGATTGAGGAGTGGCTTTCTTCTCAAAGCTAGAGAGATATTCTCTGGTGACCCCTTCCATTCATTTTAAACTGTGCCTGACTGCCTTTTCAGATCAGTGCCATCATCTCCAGTAAAAACAAACATGGCTATGGAATAAGGGTACTGTGCAGAAAACTAAACTAAAAAGAATGCTCTGTTCTGGGCAGGGCTTATTCTGGTTTTTTAAAGTCACTGAGAGGACATTGGTGGTATAATTTATGAAAAAACAAAGGCATAATCTCAACAGGAGATTGCAAATAAATAATACATCTAAATTACCAAGTTTGATTGCTTGTTGAGATAACAAATTGACATTATTTTTGACAATACAATAAATACTTAAGAGTTCCATCTGGTCTAATTATGGCTGTTCATGAGACAATCAACTTACACCTTCTATTTCAATTGATTGAAATTTATGTTAATGTCACATATACTGTACTTTTAGCACTTATCAGACAAAAATAAGATTAGGAGCAAAATGATTTTGATATTAATTTTGTAAAAATGTCATATTTGTCCTCTTATGAAAAAGTCAAGGCATATATAAACAGTATATAAGTTAGTTGTAAGTTGTATGTTGACACTTTAATAAAGACTAAAAGCCATTCAAATATATAATTAAATGTATATGGTGTGATAAGACTTACGTATTATATGCAGTTTATATGTTTACAATGAAACATTTGAGTACACTAAAGTTACTATAATAGATAAAAAGTGTCAATTTAAAATACATTTTTCAAAGTTCAAAATTGTAATTTTCTTGAGAGTTTCTTGATTTGTGGAGTTCAACTCCACAAATCAGTATATAAATTTATGTAATTAAAATATTATATATATATATATATATATATATATATATATATATATATATATATATATATTATTTTTATTGTTATATACAGTATATGTTGTTTTTTTATTTTATTTTTTATATTTTGTGAACTAAATTTAAATTATTTCTTAAAACTTAAAAATTAAAGGCAACTATCCAAAATTAAACAAACTAAAGTAAAATGAATAATTAGTTAACCATTTTTATCCACAATTTTATTTATTTTATTTTTTTATTTTTATTTTTTGCATGGAACTAAAATGATGAAAAAATTACATACATTTTCCACTCTTTTTGTGTTTATGATCATATCAAATAATTATTTCTGAAAAACATGGAACAAACAGCCTTTTTTAGGAAAAGGTCATTTTATTTATTGCTTGGTTTTACATGCAAAATGAGAGACTGAAAGAAGACTGCAGATTGCCCGTCTGCACATTTTCAATAAAAAACATGCATTGAGGGTCGCTTTTCTAAGAGTAGCTTTTTCTCAGAAATCAAATTAATATAATTTAGATCTCAAAAACAAGCCAAATACATTTTCAAAATGGCTTCTCTGGAAGGAACAGGACATAAAACAACTCTTTTATTATTGTGAATCTTTAGTCTGAGAAGCAATTAATTCATGGGGCGGTTCTGGGGGGGTTCCGGGGTGGGGGGGGGGGGGTGCTTAAATGTCAATAGGCCTGCCTGAATGTCAAACAAATAACGAGTGAACAACTAACTACTGGAGATAAAGGTAGAAGTTCAGCATTAGTTTCGCATCTTCACTTCTACTTAATGTGGATTATACATGCTGGTGTAAATGTAAGTGTAAGTTGTTACTTTTATAGCACAATTTCCCATGTTATTATCACAAAACCCAATCTGGATGTGATTTTCTGCCTTATTGAATGCACCTGAGCCCAACTCGTAAGAGATCGCTTTTATTTGGCAAGCATTCATTATAAAATATTTTTTGTCGGGTTTTCATTTCTGGAACAACTTACAGTACACACTGTACATGCTATTTATAAAGAGGTATTTTTTTCCCACTGTCTTTCATTTAATGTTTTGCACTGTACAATGCAGAAACAAGACAAATGTAGTGCAACAAGTTTAGCAAAACAAACAATGAAGTGACTCTGATGAAACAGCATGCAGGAACAGATGAAAAGAAACAGATATGAAGAAACAGCAGCTAGTGTTATACAGGGCCACACCACACCTGCAATGGCAAATTTATTATGAATACACTTAAAAACATAAAATTACAAACCACCCCACTAAAGCCCATATAAATGCCTTACCTTCAGTGAGAAAGGCTCTTATACACTAAGCTACAGATTAATATTGGCACTGTTGGGTACAGCAAGAATAAAAAGCAAACGCACAACACACTGGGAGAGAGAGAACAAAATTGCAGGGTTGATCCTCTGCTTCTCTTGCAAACGAAATGCAAGAGAAGCACTAAATACTTTACAGGGAAGATAACAAACACAACGTCCTCTTTATGAACACCATTTATCAATCAAATACTTAATGCACGGCACACCAATCACAAGGTGAGACACACATGTGCTCAATAACAGAGAATTGAGCTTAATATTAGCAACAGCATTCTCTAATAAGAGGTGCACACCAAGCGTGCTCAATAAAAGAATGCACATTGACACTGACAGACATAACAATGATTTTTAAACTTTTTTAAACTCATAGTAATTGAGATACATGCATTTAAAAATTCACTCATTACACTGGACCATTTAAAATGAACTAGTGAATTTAAAAATGTGCTAAAAAATTCTTAAAAGAATCTTAAAGGAAATGGTGACCATTTACAAGACCTGTACATGCTGATTATAGCCTGTTTAAATTCTAACCTAAAATCTTAATGTAGCCTATCGTTCACTTTACCCAAGAATTTTACTGCATTAGTCATTCTAAAGAACAGCATGGCAACATGGCTTAAAGCTTGTGGGTAAAACCACAATGTTTGGATGTACAGACTAATTGAAACATTTGTCATGAGCCTGTTTGTTAATATATTTGAAAATGTACATTTTTTAAATGTGTAATCAAAATTGGTGAATCTTTTGTTATCTTTAAAAAATTGCATGTCTGCAAATATTAAAACAACAAATGATGTTTTATATATGTACAGGGGACATTTAAGGTGTAATACAGTTGCCCCCCAACAACCTATTTTTATGTAACAATAAAAATAATGTAAAAAGGACAAACTATTGCTGATTTACGTATCATAGAATTTCTGACAATTACCAATTTTTAATGATGCTTTTTCTTAACATTTAATAGTCTCTTATTGCAGCTTTAACAATGTAAAAACATAAATCGTATTATATATGACTATTATTATGAAAAACCTATATCTGCACTTGCATAGACAAATTAACTGAAAACAAGTTTTTTATCTCTCTCTCTATTTGATTTCACACTCCATTCAGTTTTATGGGGTTGTGAAGTAAATATTTCTAGCTTTATCAGTATGTGCGATTAGTGCTCCATGCAGTTCTCTCCTTCCCATGCAGTCATTTATTATAAGATTTTTTTTTTTAGATTTGCTGTGCGTTCAGTAGCCATGATTGAGGGGGAGGAAGACAGCCGCCCAAACTCCAGAGCACCGACAGCTGCCTGACGTCTATATAAACCTGTTTATTCAGCCAGTGCACATCCCCCTAATTATTCTAGAAAGTCTTTAGCAGACTATTTAAAGCTGCCACAGAGGCTGACATTTAACAGCCTCAAACTGTTTCACAAGCTAAGGACAATAGGGCTTAAATGCAAGGAATGATTAATAATGTTTGTCAGACAGACTTAAGAAAGGCAAGTCTCATATCGCTGAAAATGACACTCCTCTTCACATCAATAACGATGGCTGCCCGAGCTCTCACACATGCACAGACACATTTTCTTTGTAATCAAGTTTTTTTATAGGGGGTGGAGATGGGATTCATACTTTAATTTTTGTAAGGCTTCATATCTTGGTCGGCTCCCTCCTGAGCACAGTGTGGAGATATCAGAGCTACTGCCTCTGTAGATAATCTAGAGTCAGCCCTGCTGGCTGATTCCATGCTGTGGAGTGGAAGGGAGTCACACTTCATGGATCATTGTGTGTTCCTTGCTGTGTGAGTCATTGTGCATTATTATTGTACTTCACTCTGGAGTGTCATTACGGACTGTGTGACTTATGCCCTGTGGATTAAGTGAATTAAAATTCTTGCCCAGTTGATATAATTTTCCCATACTTTGTCCCATATTTTAAATCAGTGGGAATCTGTTTAGGAGAGAGTGCTCACAAATATGGTGAGTATGTATTCAGTGCTGTTCATGGACTAAAAAAGGTTCAAGGAACGAAAAAGAATGAAATTTTTTGCTGAACGTAACCAAAAATGTGAACAAAATCTCTTTCCATTGTTCTGGAGTGAAAACATTATTTTTAAATGCTGATAACCGGTTGATTTTGTTCCTATATATATATATATATATATATATATATATATATATATATATATATATATATTTTTTTTTTATTGTTTTATTTTTTTATTTTTTTATGAAACCGAAGACCAACGGTTTTTTCAAATTTTGAGAATTACACCACCGGTTCCCAGTAAAATGGGTCTTTACTGTTTTTAGTAGAACATGCATCACACATTTCTTTGCTTAATTGCACATTGTGGATGTAGCTTTTGGTGACATGCTGAAGACTTTTTTGGCAACTATATATAATTACTACATACAGTATACATGCATGATTAATCAAGATGCAAGGAAAAATAGAGGTAAAAAGTAAATTTCTCAGTTGTTTCCAAGTCTTCACTGAATTATTGTTAGATATGATACATTAATACAGATTTGATGCTGCCAGGTTTTGATTGAGAAGCAGATCTGTAATAAAAACAAATAATTATAAAATTATGAAATAATGTAAGATTTTGGCTATTACTGTAATTTATTTTAGATGGCAAGATATATATTTGAAATATTTTTGGGGATATATATATATATATATATATATATATATATATATATATATATATATATATATATATATATTCTCCCCAATTTGGAATGCCCAATTCCAACTACTTAGCAGGTCCTCATGGTGGCACGGTTACTTACCTCAATCCGGGTGGCAGAGGACAAGTCTCAGTTGCCTCCGCTTCTGAGACAGTCAGTCCGCACATCTTATCACGTGGCTCGCTGTACATGACACCAAGGAGACTCCCAGCATGTGGAGGCTCATGCTATTCTCCGTGATCCACGCACAACTTACCACGTGCCCCATTGAGAGTGAGAACCACTAATCATGACCACGAGGAGGTTACCCCATGTGACTCTACCCTCCCTAGCAACCTGGCCAATTTGGTTGCTTAGGAGACCTGGCTGGAGTCACTCAGCACACCCTGGATTCGAACTCGTGACTCCAGGGGTGGTAGTCAGCATCAATACTCGATGAGCTACCCAGGCCCCCCTATTTGGGGATATATTTAATATTAAGAATACTTTTATTGAAAATAGGTTATTTTATGTAGGCTACTGTATACTATGCATGCTGTGATTTCTATGCTGATAATTCCCCCACATGGAAAAAAATAAAATAAAATAATTGCCTGTATTTTCGCTTATTTTGGGTGGGGCAAGTCCCTTATTTTGAGTTTGTTAATCCAGACCAGGTTGCTTGTTTCTCTTGTGAGATCTGTTAACATTGCAACTGGTACTGTATATTCACCCACCCTTAGCACAGAGTACATTTTAAAAAGAACGTTATTAAATGTTCTTTTATTTCGTTCTAACCGGTTACCAGTTGAAAAGGAGGCTGCAGAACCGTAACGATGATTACCATTTCTGCTCAGAACGAACTAAAATGAAAAACAATTTGTTTGTAGTCCTTGTTGCTGTTATTAAAAATAATTATAGCTGAATGCAATGCTTAAGGGTAGTTCACTCATAAATGAAAATACTGTCACTATTTTCTCACAAACGTGTTGTTACAAACCTGTATGGGTTTTCTTCTTATGTGGAACACAGTGAATAGTTACTTAGGCTGTCAGTCCCTAATATTCTGCATATCCTTTTGTGTTCCAAAGTTGAAAGACACACAAGTCTGGAATGACATGAGGGTGAGTTTGTAATGACAGTTATTAAATTCTTTGGTGAACAACCGCTTTAAGCGTTGCTTGCTGTGCATTGCTTATTTGGATACTCCATTCACTCATCCAGTTGCACATATTGTTCAGTATATAATCATTTCAGCTTCACGGCTGCACACTACAGTATATAGAACTTTTTGCAGAATGTGCCTCCATTTGCGATTTGAGCAACATTTTAAATGCTGTAAAATGAATTTGTAGTGAGAAAATAAAAAATCCATGCTGCAACATTTTGGCCCAAATCACCTAGATAAATAATTGGTTTTACTTTTAAACTTTTGCTTAAATGTTAGAAAACATGGGAGAAATGGAGCTGTGCTCACATAAGGAGGAGTATTCTTGTTACCCAGTGACTCATTCACCTTGAATGAGAACATACTTCACTTCTGAGTCACTGAGGTTACACCCCTTGACAAGTCATCAAGATTGCACCCTCGGCAACAGTAACTCAACCAGTTTCTCTGCAGCAGTTTGATAGTGTGCCACTGCTATTTCCACACCCAAACTATCTTGTTCTTTTGAACCGATTTTCTCAGGCAATACAACAGCATTTCAGAAAAGTGTATGTCACATCCAGTTGGTGCTGTTTATATGAACTACACTTGCTGGAATATAAAGTGGCTTGAAATTGGTTGGTTGCACAAGCAACAGGATAATGACACTCCTGCACACTTCTGCAAGAGTGGATGTCATCTTGTACAATCCATCCCCCTGAATACATGCCCCTAAAGTAGTTAGATAAAGTTATTATTCTGCAGCTTTTCAGGGAAAATGGACCTATGAGAATATACAATATTTGTGTATCTCACTTAAAGAGATTAAGCAATATTATTCACCAGAAAACATGCTTACATTGGAAAACAATATTTTCTCCCTCCTTTGTTGATCCCTGGTTAATAAAGCAGTAACACATTACAATAAGGTTCCATCCATAAACATTAGTTAATGCATTAGGTATCATGAACAAACAAATAACAATAACAATATATATATATATATATATATATATATATATATATATATATATATATATATATATATAGTAAGGTAATTTATAGAGATTACTTGTCTATAGATTTTGCAAGTGCTGAGTTTTCTGGCTTTGTATAAAAAGAAGTTAGTTGTGTAATGGGGGGGGGTTGGGGGGTTTACGAATACATTTTTTGAGTTTAACATAAATATGCTATTAGAATTTGTAATGATTTGTATTATTTTGAAGATTATCAGAAGTTGGTAAAAATAAATATCGCCCTAATTTAAACCCACAAACAAAAGATTAATCAGCATGAAACAAATTATCTAAATCTGAAATAATACCACATCTAAACAAAATTCAGCATGCTTTGCTCTTCCACAGCATTTTATTTAATGCTCAAAACAAAGCCGTTGCTATACAAATAAGATTTTTTGTTAATAAACAGCCCTAAAATCTGGGAAAATAAAACAATTTCTCTCCAGAGACAAATATATCCGGTCAGTGACTAACATCAAAGGTTTTCAGAGCAAACAGTCATGCCTGCTCCATGATGCAGCAGCGCCTTGCCCTTAAGTTTCCCATAATGACAGAAAAAGGGCTGGGAATGGAAATGCTAAACTGGATTGTTTCTGCATATCCCTAAAATGTACTCTATTTACCATTCAACAGGGCATTAAAAATGCTAGAGTTCCGCAAAACTGGATTAAACATGCAGCCTGATGGATTTTCCAGCCCTGGCCAGCATCCCTGTCTCATTTCCATCTACAGAGCTGAGCGGGGAAATGGCAGAGAGTAATGGAGAGACACATGGGTGTGGACAGCGCTTAATATATGAGTTGATTGAACCGATCCTAGTAACACTAAGTCATGTAATTTTCCTAATCGCCTTCTTGATTACCTAGCAATACTGTAAATAAAACTTAGAGTTCAGGAAGGCGTTCACTGGCCAAGGAATTGTTGTACATTTACAGACATTCCTACAAAAACATTTACAGTTGTCGTAAATCTGAGTGGAATAATATGACATTTTGATAGGTGTGACATAAAAATTATGGATTTACATTCATCAGCATTTATATTCTATTCTCAAAGGAAAATAATAAAAAAAAAAATTAAAAAACTTTGTCCATAAAGTGGGGGTTGCCTGTTTAAACAATGTATCTCTTCGTGATATTTTTATATTTTGAAATCACAACCTAATGATTCATCAGGACTGTTTAGAGAGAAGACAAGTAAGAGAAGCGAGAGAGAGGAGAGAGAGAGAGAGAGAGAGAGAGAGAGAGACATGAATGTTGCCAAAGCCGAATATTGAAGGCTGACTCCAACTTTCCCTTCTTCCTTGCACGCACTGACACACAGATATTCCCTAATGTTCTGGGAACAATTATTGCTTCCGAGGTTTAAATGGGGAAAAAATTTCACCATATGCGTCACTGACACCTGTTTGAAGTGGTTACCGGAACCATACAGCGGCAGTGGGCAAACATATACAGACCAGCACAGAGATAAAATTACATAAAATAATTTAATTAAATAAATAATACAATTAATTAATAAAATTAAACAAATTAAATAATTTACTCAAATAATATATATATATATATATATATATATATATATATATATATATATATATATTAGATAAAATAAAAATGTAATAAATAATTAACTTTAAATAAATTAAATAAATTAAAAATAGAATATAACAAAATAAAATAAACACATCAAGGTGTCTTCTAAAATAAATGGGATATAATACTACAGACTGGAAAGTTTTACATTAATTAGGAGGCAAATTTCACATTTTAGCCAATGTATTAATAACACCCTCATGGTTCAAATCCTGTGGCTGATTCACTGGTGTTGTCATATACAATAAAAACCTTGGGCCTATGAGAGTGTCAGGGCTCAGGACTCCATTCAAGGAATCATATACAATTAACCACCTCAGATATCACTGTTGCAAAGCTGTGATTTAGTTTGGTATATAAGAATTCCATCATCACAAAACAATGTCACCATGATGTGTGATTTTGCACAAGAAAAGGAGAGTGTGGAGAGGCTGTCGTGAACTGTATTGTAATTATCACTGACAAAGCAAGGAGCATCTTGCTCTGGTTTCTGTTAGCTTGCAGAAATAGTGTATGAGGGAGTGTTTTATTAATGCTCCGAATGAAACACAGCTCTGCATCTCTGCAGCTGGCACCCACCTTGGATCACCAATTAGGAGTAAATGAATGAGCAGTCTGAGTGCAGTGGCTGCCAGGATTGCATGGTAATGAAGACACTGATCCATCCCAGCATACTATACCATATACCACCCCACCTGAAGAATAGTAATATGCTTTATAGAGGGGGGAAAAAGCACTGAGGCTTGAACATGCAAAAACAAAAACACATTTTTGAACAAATCTTCAGTCTAATTCAAAATGGGGTCCAGCAAGCCTGTACCACCTTCTATTGTCTAACATAGTTATTGCATATACTGTATACAGTATCCCCAATACAGGTTTGGACAACTAAGCCACACTTAATTTATAAATGTCTTTACATTATATAACACAATTTTAAAAGTGTCATTTTTTTAATATTGCACAAACAGACTTTTCAAGCAAAACATTTTGCAGAAATAAATTTATGTAGGTTTCAAATGATGAAAAAAGACTAAAAGTATTCAGACACTTTCTGGTTGCCAGATGTTACTGGAACTGACTTCATTCATGAACTAAAATAACTGCAACATTTGAAGGAAGTAAGAAAGCAGGATCATGCAGTGATGTTTAATAAGAAATAAATCAAAGTACAAAAACAAGGTAAACACTGGAACAAGGCAAAACTAGGAAATAAAACAAACGTTACATCCATGATAGGAACCTGCACATGAAATGGAGAAAACACAACAACTGACAAAGACTGAACAGAAATCAGGGCATTATATACACAAGAGGGAATGGAACACAGGTGAAAACAAT
Source organism: Myxocyprinus asiaticus (assembly GCF_019703515.2). Lineage (NCBI taxonomy): Eukaryota > Metazoa > Chordata > Actinopteri > Cypriniformes > Catostomidae > Myxocyprinus > Myxocyprinus asiaticus. Next base: position 35,144,462 of record NC_059349.1, read on the forward strand.
TGGGAACAGCTGACAGCAATGAGGGCAGTGCATTTTGGGAAGTGTAGTCAAGGGAAAACAGAAGACAGAGGATAAACACAAGGCAACACATCAGTGAATCATGACAATAACATTGGACACAGTTGAATAAATGGCTCAGAAAAGTTAAGTTAGTTCTTAGAAAAGCTCTAGCATCATTTGTTTGCAGATGCCACTTGATTTGATGTTTAGTATTTAATGCAACGAATCTCATGAAGGTTTTGCAGAACACGTTTGTACACAATAAGTACACAGCATTAAATGGATCAAATGCTTAATTTTTTTTAAATGTAAGTACAGTACATAGTAGTCAAAGAAACCTAATGAAAATTGGGGTCTTGAGTGGTCATATACGTGTATATTAATTTATTACATAATATACTTATTTATATTTTATTTATTTATTTATTGCTACTTCAATGTGCATAAAAATATGTAGTTGCATAATAAATCGTTTTTTTTTTAATTTTTTTTTTTTATTATTTAATAGTTTGTGAACAAAGGAAACGAATGTCTGAAGGCAACTTGTGGTAATGGTTTTTGCTTAGAATTGTTTTCTTAGATGATTGAAGATTAATGATCATGCTCTAAGACAAACTAGAACAACAAAAGCTTCTCATTGGAGAGCAGTGGCTGGAAAACCCAAGCTCGATAAATCCACCTCTGAGCAAAAGGGCAAATGAGGCCATCATTCTATCTGTCATCACATATACCTCCAGCACCCCCCAGCATTAACAGCACACATAAAACCACTAGTCATAGAGCAGGGTTTTCAAAGGTTTTGATGCTAAGGACCCCCTCTTGTGAGGGACCATCTTAAAGGCAGCTATAAAATATCATGTATAAAAACCTATTTATACAGTGTAAGACAAATAGAAAGTGTGATATTATAGACAACATGTTTGCAAAATGAAGTGATTGCTGTTTATATTGTCATTGTACTATAATATTAACTGGAAAATATATATTTTTTTACATTTAAAGTATTAATTTGCATCTTTTTTCAGCCCACTACTAGAGTAATGTTAGGTTTATAAAGAATAAAATAATTACAATGAATCTCATTACTTCCGACCAGTCTTATAAGCAGAATAAAATAGTAATAATGTCTTTTAAATTTAAAATAATGTCGTAAAATTGTTACTTTTTAAAATACACTTTAACACTTTTATTTTCTTTTAATTTTTCTAAAAAAATAAAAATAAATCTAGAACCCCCTTGTGGTCCCCAGTTTGACAACCCCTGTTCTTGAGCACAGATGCATTAAGACTACTGTGTGTACTCTCCACTGCCAATCCATAGACCTCCAGTCTCTACCCCAACTCTTTTCTAGTCTCTAGTGGGAGCTACAGTCAGATACTGACCTGGTTCCAAACCACAAAATGACTCATATGGAAATGAGAAGTAGATGTTCACCCAAATAAAGTCAAAGGAGGCAGAATCAGAAGGACTTGAGCAGCTCCTCCATGCCTGAAATAATAAACTGTACACCGCTGAGAAATCAGCATGGTGGTCTGACTTAACCTCTCTTTCTTATATTGCTCTTGTTGTGTTTTTTGTTTTGTGTTCTTAAAAACTGAATAAAAATATTATTTAAAAAAATGTTGAGAGAGAAAGAGAGAGAGAGAGAGAGAGAGAGAGAAAGAGAAAGAGAGAGATTGGATGTCTATGTACATCTTTCACAGTATCCTTTTTTTCTGTTCAGTAATGTCTTGTTAAATGTTTATTTTATTTTTATTTTATATTATATCGTTATTATCATTTTTATTACCGTTATTTGGCACCTTATTTTAATTCTATTTGTATTGTTATGTGTTTCTGCTTCATTATTATTGTTCTCTTATTTTCTTGTCATTACACGTTGTGTATATTGATACTCTGGCAATATTGTATGTATGTAAACACAGTCATGTCAATAAAGTACTTTTAAATGTGTGTGTGTGTGGGAGGGGGGGGGGGGGACTTGCTATATGACTAAGTTTAATGCCTTTTTGGAGTAGTCTGTCAGTATGATTTATGGTGTCGATGATTCAAAAGTACTAATATAAACCATTGAAAGTGGTATGTTTTATAACAAATGCCTATATGACAATCTGAAGAAATAAATGAGAAATGTAAAGTAAATAGACATGAAATGACAAGTAACTTCAGAACATCACCTGTCTAAAGCCAAGGAAATTTACCTATTTGTAAGGTTACTGTACCTTTTGCATATTAGTCACAGAAATGGTGATCACTCTGTGTACAATTATTACAACAGGGGATTCCTCTGTACAGGTTTGCCATTCATTTTAGTCAGTGAAAACCAACTTTTATTTGTGATTATTGGATTTTATTTTATTTATTCAGACCGATCCATTAATGAATCATTTAGACTGATCTTTGATTCAGTTTATATATATAAATATAAATGACAAAAAGGATGACAAATTGGGAATCATTATAACATGTAACATTAATTCTATACAAGGGCAAAATCTAGCTGAGGTCATGGCTGATTTATTTGTGCATGACAAGTTGTCTATACTGAGATTTATTTTGAAATGACTCATTGTTGCAACCAGCAACTATCAAAATCCCACATCAATAAACATGTAAACAGGAAAACGATGAATCACATTAGCCTCCTCACGTGAGCTAAATCCATACTCTTTATCAGTAACCACTCCATCACTCACATTGAGGATGTGAAAGCTAATGTGGTCTTTTCCAGAGGTGCAGACAGAGCTATGGAGAGACAGTGAGTAAAGGCCTGAACATAGTGCTGCTTTGAACACACCAGAAGTTTCCAACACTTGGCTTGCCACCAGTCAGGCAACTATTATTACAAAAGAAAGAGAGGAAAACAGAAAGGGAATGAAAATGGAGCTGTTTTTACAATTAGGTCTCACTGCTACATTTTGTCCCTCAGCACACAACTACTGGGAAGGGAACCCAAACACTCAGCTACTGAAATATAACAGCAGGTCACCAGAATCCTGTCAAAACAAATCATTTCGGTAAACAAGGCTTCTCAAATATGTTGTTTTCACCAATGTTTGTACTGTAGTTTCAAAAATGGAAAGTATTATGCAAAACTGGGGAAGGGAACAAGTTATTGTAAATTCTGCACTGAAAAATGTGAACATGTGCAATTGTTACCTTAAGCTATTTTTACTTGATCTGACCCTTAAATGACTTTCATTGGTGTAACCCAGTGTGTTAAGTTTTATTTACTAAAGTAATATGAAATAATTACTTTGACTTGAATAAAACAATCTAATTTATTACCACATTTTTGGGTTAAATAACAAAACATTTTACAGTTTGTATACACTTAAAGGAATAGTTCACCCAAAAATGAAAATTTGCTGATAATCAACTCACCCTCAGGCCATCCAAGATATCTGAGTTTCTTTCTTCATCAAAAAAGAATTTAAGACTTTTAGGATTTCATTTCAGGCCTCCTCTAAACAATGCAAGTGAATGTCCTCCATTTTTTGACGGTCCAAAATGCATATTTAGGGTGCATCAAAATAATCCACACGACTTCAGTCGACAAATAAAGTTCTTCTGAATGCAAACTATTGATTATTTTGAGAAACAAAACAATACTTATATACTTTTTAACTACAAATGTTTGCCTCCGTACATCTCTGTGACATGCGCTGATGAGAGGGATAACGTAAGCTCGTTGGTTAGGTCACACGTCACGTGGAGGAGGAGTCAGAAAGCGTGTCATGGTTTACATTTTTTTATTTTTTTATTATTATTATTTGGAAATGTTTTTTTTTATTATTATTATTTTATATTGTTTTGAAATTGTTTTGGACTGTTTTGGTTTGTGAACGGCACAAGTTTCTCTTATAAACAATGACACGCTTCCTGATTCCTCCACGTGACGCATGACCTTACCAACGAGCTTACATCATCCCTCTCGTGAGCGCACGTCACAGAGATGTACAGAAGCGAACATTTGTAGGCCTGAAATGAAATCCTAAAAGTCTTAAATTCTGTTTTGATGAAGAAAGAAACATTTTGGATGGCCTGAGAGTGAGTAAATTATCAGCAAATTTTCATTTTTGGGTGAACTATTCCTTTAAGGCTCCAATACACACATGGTGAATTTCTACTTCGTTCTTCACTCCTTGCTAAAAAGAAGTTTGAAACAGTCAAGTAACGATATACTGTTTGCAAACATTCATGCCACTGTGGGGGGCGTTTAGAGGAGCATTGAAATATGAGGACGCACAAGACTACATGTAAAAAATCACCTAATGTGACATTAAAATGTGTTATCAATGACTTCGTGCCTTATTCTCTGAGTAGAATTCACATGAGATCAGTCAAAGAAACTGTTTTACCCACTCAATAATGATTAAAAGTAATATAAATATGCAGTATATAGTATGTAATTTGTTGTGTTTACATTCTGCATTCATGACGCTAATGCGCTAACATGCTATATGCGGCCATAATATGCGCCAGTTACACTCTGTTATTGTATTTTATAATGACTTTGATAATACTGCAAAGATGGGTGTATAACGGTGTCAGACCAGAATACAGACAAAAGAATGATGATTAGAAACATCTCTAATGTGAATTTGTGAATGGATTTCGGCTGCAGACGACAGATATATGAAGAAGCATATCAAACAACAGCATGAATGGGCACTACTGTAAGAGTATTTGAGTAGATTTGGTTCCAACTGAAAAAAATCACACTACATGGTCTTTGAAAATACCTCTATGCAAACGATCTTACAAATGTAGATAAGTATGCACCAACTAGGCAACTCTGCACACCAGTGTGTTCATGTTGACTGATCTTAACTGACTTAAGTACGCAACTAGAATTAGCTGTCGGCCTTAAAGTAGGTAGAGCACTGGGTCACACCTACCGATGATTTGGACCAAATGCATAATAAAGTTGTTTAGCAACCAGAACAAATTGACCTGATATTTTGCACTGACGAGCTGTTTAGAACCACCGACACAAACTCAAAAGCATAATCTTTCTGGCCTTACTTTCTGGCCTTATTCATTCATCGATATTACTTAAAGTATATCGGTGCCTTTACAGTGTGTCTTGCAGATTTGACACTGTAACTATTTGCATGTACTTACAGTCAAAAGTTTGGACAAACCTACCCATTCGTTACCACTATTTACTACATTTTAAAATGATAGTAAAGTTATCAAAACTATGAAATTACAGAAATGGAACTGTCAGTTTTGTAGTGACCAGTAAGGTTGTGTTGAACTCACTACTAGTTATCATGTACTAACAATGAACAATGTTTTTCCAGCACTAATTAATCTTGTATGATGTTAATTTCAACATGCATCCTTAACAAAAAAATTTCATACAATACATTTTTTAAATTAAAAGTTGTTTTGCATTTGTTAATGCATTATGAACTAACAATGAACAATTATATCTTTATAAATTAACATAAGATTAATAAATACTGTTAAAATATATTGTTCATTAATTAAACCTAGTGTATTTACTAATGTTAACATATCCAAAGTTATTTTAGTGTTACCAGTTAAGCCAATCAAAACTTTCTTATATTTTAGGTACTTCAAAGTATCCACCTATAGCTCTGCACACTCTAGGCATTCTCTCAACCAACTTCATGAGGTATCCACCTGGGATGTTTTTTAAACAGTACTGAAGCAGTTCTTATTTGGGCCAACACATCCATTAAAAAAAAAAAATTCATTTCATTTATTTATTTATTTATTTATTTATTTTATAAATATTTTTTTTAATTTTTTTTTTATTTTTTTTTTATTTTTTTGTCTTTTAAAGAAATTAATGTATGCACAACTTCATATATTAATCAAATTTCTAGCTAAACCTTTTTTTAGATCATGTTAAACAAAATTCTGACTGGTACTTTACGTGCTTAAGAGATTCTGGGTTATTAATCAATCCATCTACTACACAATTAGATGAACAATGTTCCAGAATTGTTCCAGAACTTAAGTCCTATTGGACAGGATTGGTTTTCAAAAGAACATCTGAGTTACAATTATTATCACCCGACATCTGTGATTTTATGTATCGATTTGGACGGGACTAGATCTCCGTATTTATTACAGAGGTGGGAGTATCTGTTTTCTAGACATGGGCATTACATAAGGTTGAACACATTTTATTAATTTAGGTAATTAAATTAATCTTTTAAACTTTATCTGTTTAAATGTAAAATAATTTATCATTTAAAAAATACATTTTAAATAATCAATTATTTCATTTATTGATTTAATTGATTAATTCTACATTATAAATTACTTATTATAAAAACCATATTAAAATAAACTTCACATGGGTTTATTGAAATGGCTGCTTAAAATAAATCCACTGCAACAAACAAGAATTATTTGTGAATTATATAATTATAACATTACATAACTGAGCGGGGAAATTAAGGTGAGTATCTTACCTGACACTGATATTACAGTGGCCAGTCTTAGCAGTTTCCACAATTTGGCTTTCCTTGTTGATTTTATTTTCTTAATTTTTTTAGTCGAATGGCAAATATTCTACATCCATACTGACAGGCAGAAGATTGCCGCACATAAGTATGATCTTAACGGTAGTTCATGTAGGTCAAAATACATGAGGAGAAGCGTTGTGAAAATTCAATATCATCAATCCCAGATATTCGCATTCAGTCGGGATTAGATTTCTTAGAGGACCCTTGAGTTAGCTGAAAAACATTAGGTAATTTGCTCTGAAATTTTTACAGAGTTTGTGTGAGAAAAACACAGATGTGTCAGATTCAGATTGGATTAAAATCAAAAAGTACGTCTGTGAAACACGAATTTCCCTAACCACCTCTGGGACAACTAGTCCCATCCAAATAGGGCTTTAGTGAGCTTCCTCGCTGGCTTCTGCCTACATAGGTAGCTGTCTTCTATAGCAGCATCCTTACTGAAATGGTACCTCATAAGATCGGTATCTTATGAGGTTCCATTTCAGTAAGGATACGAGAGGAAAGACGTGATGATCTAATGAGCATAAATATGCATAGAACACGTAACGGTAGCCAGCTGGTTGGTACTGTGCAGTGTGTAAACCTCACTCAACTAGCCTCAAGAGGTGCACTATCGACTGATGCTAGAGGCTGTAGCCTTTAGTCTCCTCATTAGTGCCCGCGTCTCCCATGCCGGCTGACGCCGGTTCGAATCCCGCTCGCAGCGGGTCGAGCAGGACCGGTCACTGTGGTGTTATGACCCAGATGGGAGTGAGGTTTAGGGGGGTGAGTGTAATGGTAGCCAGCTAGTAGGTAGCAGTGCAGTGTGTAACCTCACTCCCCTGGCCTCAAGAGGCACACTAGGGAGTCGACTGATACAAGAGGCTGTAGCCTTTAGCCTCCTCGTTAGTGTGCCTGCCTCCAATGCCGGCTGATGCAGATTCGAATCCCGCTCGGAGCAGGTCAAGCAGGACTGGTTACACACACACACGCATTTTGGGTAAAATAGTTAGTTTTTTATCATATTAATATAATATCATATTAATATCATATTCTATTCAGTATTGAATGGATTATAAGTATATATATAATTTTAAAAAATCTCGCTTCATCCACCATCTTGGATTTTTTTCACCGAGCTCATCACAGTGCATTCTAGGATTGCCTATCCAGGAAAGGATATATACGATGATACCTTTGGCCAAAACTAGATATCATAGGAGGCATCATAATTAAGATACCTACAGTACCTTCTGGAACAGCCTTTGCGTCAAGAGCGCACCTATGATGTCTTAAAGTGCTGCCTCTGGAGGCAGCTCACTAGGGTCTCACAATCTTATTTTTGATGTGATGACAGTAACATTCCATTTAACTTATGTACAGGGAAAATTAATAAATGCTTTCCACTGTATTTCTTAACTGGAATATTAAAATTGGCCGTAAAAAACCAGAGCACCGCTGGAGAGGTCAAATAAGGTAAAGAACAAAAGTGGATGCTACATTCACAATCTGTCATCCGGTTATTATCAAAGAACAAGAAAGAGAGAGGGAGAGAGAGGCCTGATGACAGTAAGCTCCATATGTTTGTCTCACCCAAGCCAGACTGGGGAGTTTCATGGTGGTGCAAGTGTGGGAAAGAGACATGGCCCCAACCTCAGAACAGTTCTTGTTTAGGCATTTAGAATATATTACAATGGCTGGCTTTTACAACTGGTTCCCGTGTACACGGCTAGCCACCGAACAAAGTGCCTCGGGGCAGTGACTCATGGCATAAGCTCCCTGTGCTCTGCGACAGGACGAATGGCGGAAATTAGATCCAGATGCCACAAGATAGCCAGTAACACATGGCATGAAGGTACTCATGTTGACTGTGCCATGATCAGGGTTTGACCAAGGCAAATTCATTCAAATTGGACTTTAAGTGTAAACTAGATTATTTTAAAGGGTCACCCAAAACTCTGAAAATTCTGATGTAATTTTTTTCTCACCTTGAAGTATTTCTAAACCCGTATGATAGGCCTGTCACGATTATTAAATAATTATCTGATGGTGGTTATTTGATCTGACTGCAATTATCTTGCACTTCAAATTCCAATCACATTTTAATGTCCAAATAAGGGAATTTTTTAGCAAATTTAAGGTGCCATGAACTTTTTGCCGACATGAATGTTTGTGTGTCTCATTCGATTAAACTCTAAATGTTTTACTGAGCTACACAGGGGACCGCACTGAGAACAGCTCCAGAAGAGCACATGAAGATTAACTGCTTCTGAAGTGCTGATGCACACGCCATTTGCGGAGGTTCATGCCAAACTCCCATGAAAACATAAATGAAGATTTTGATAGTGAACGCAAAGCACTTTGGTTTCATTTAAATTTAATGATCATTGTAATGGCAAATGTTCTTGGTCATTGCTGGTTCATACACAGAGTGTTCATGACATGCAGTGATAGAGGAGGAGATGCCTGCTTACTCTATTTCTGTGGAGATGACAGAATGAAGAAACACAGAATCTTAAAGGTCATGTGAAATAAGGGTGCATAGGTTAAAATGGAGAGCCTTAAAATAACGTGTGAAAGTGAAGAATTTAGGACATTAATATTTTACTATTTCATAATATAATATAATATAATATAATATATAGCTATTCAGGTTGGCTGGGTTCCAAAAACAACAGTGTAAATGGACCAGGACTAAAGTTGACCAGAGTCATTTTAAGGTCTGGAAAATATTATGATATTAAAAATATAATTTTTCATGTCATTCATAAGTTTTAAAGCCTTAAAGGAAATCATATATTCCTATTTTATTATATGATTCCAAGTTACTGTAACTATTTAGACATTTCTATTGACTGCTAGTCATGACAACAGGCCCCACCTGTGCAAAAATTGTCACAACTTTAAAATGTATAAAACCACTGTAAATGCAATGAGTGGATTTTTTAGAGAAAGCACTAAAATAAGCACTTTATAGCTCAGACAAATAGCATGTCCGAAAACATTTTTCCCAACATAGAGATGTTAGGTTAATATGTACATGAAAGTACAAGGAAAGTGTGTATTTTAGGCGCTGTGACAAGTCAGCATTTCTTCAAATATTTTAAAGATCTTAATCACCATTCAACATTTTTCAGAAGTGCAAATAAACTATTGTCTTAGTTAATCTGAGGTTGTGGAAACAACAAGTATAATAGTAATATATTATACATTGGTGGCAAAAAGTTTGAAATAATGTACAGATTTTGCTGTTTCGAAAGGAAATTGGTGCTTTAATTCACCAAAGTGGCATTCAACTGATCACAAAGTATAGTCAGGACATTACTGATGTAAAAAACAGCACCATCCCTATTTGAAAAAAGTCATTTTTGATCAAATCTAGACAGGCCCCATTTCCAGCAGCCATCACTCCAACACCTTATCCTTGAGTAATCATGCTAAATTGCTAATTTGGTACTAGAAAATCACTTGCCATTATATCAAACACAGTTGAAAGCTATTTGGTTTGTTAAATGAAGCTTAACATTGTCTTTGTGTTTGTTTTTGAGTTGCCACAGTATGCAATAGACTGGCATGTCTTAAGGTCAATATTAGGTCAAAAATGGCAAAAAAAGAAACAGCTTTCTCTAGAAACTTGTCAGTCAATCATTGTTTTGAGGAATGAAGACTATACAATGCTTGCAGCTAACAAAAAAACTGAAGATTTCATACAAAGGTGTACACTACAGTCTTCAAAGACAAAAGACAACTGACTCTAACAAGGACAGAAAGAGATGTGGAAGGCCCAGATACAACTAAACAAGAGGATAAGTACATCAGAGTCTCTAGTTTGAGAAATAGACACCTCACATGTCCTCAGCTGACAGCTTCATTGAATTCTACCCACTCAACACCAGTTTCATGTACAACAGTAAAGAGAAGACTCAGGAGTGCAGGCCTTATGGGAAGAATTGCAAAGAAAAAGCCACATTTGAAACAGAAAACAAAAAGAAAATGTTTGAGTGGGCAAAGAAACACAGACATTGGACAACAGATAATTGGAAAAAAGTGTGATGGATCTTAAACCCATTGAGCTTTTGTGGGATCAGCTAGACCGTAAGGTGCATGAGAAGTGTCCAACAAGACAGCCACATCTATGCCAAGTGTTACAGGAAGCGTGGGGTGAATTGTCACCCGAGTATCTGGACAAACTGACAGCTAGAATGCCAAGGATCTGCAAAGCTGTCATTGCTGCATGTGGAGGATTTTTTGATGAGAACTCTTTGAAGTAGTTTAAGAAGTTCTGATCTTTTTTTTCAAATTGTAATAGTAATTTTTCACGTTATTAATGACCTGACTATACATTGTGATCAGTTGAATGCCATTTTGGTGAATAAAAGTACCAATTTCTTTCCATAAGAGCAAAATCTCTACATTATTTCAAACCTTTGGCCACCAGTGTATATGTACAGTTGTGCTCAAAAGTTTTGGCATTGATTTTGAAAATATGACTGATCATGCAAAAAAAACAAAAAACTGTCTTTTATTTAAGGATAGTGATCATATGAAGCCATTTATTATCACATAGTTGTTTTGCTCCTTTTTAAATCATAATGGTAACAGAAATCACCCAAATGGCCCTGATCAAATGTTTACATACCCTTGAATGTTTGGCCTTGTTACAGACACACAAGGTCACACACACAGGTTTAAATGGCAATTAAAGGTTAATTTACCACACCTGTGGCTTTTTAAATTACAATTAGTGTCTGTGTATAAATAGTCAATGAGTTTGTTAGCTTTCACGTGGATGCACTGAGCAGGCTAGATACTGAGCCATGGGGAGCAGAAAAGAATTGTCAAAAGACCTGCGTAACAAGGTAATGGAACTTTATAAAGATGGAAAAGGATATAAAAAGATATCCAAAGCCTTGAAAATGCCAGTCAATACTGTTCAATCACTTATTAAGAAGTGGAAAATTCGAGGATTTCTTGATACCAAGCCAAGGTCAGGTAGACCAAGAAAGATTTCAGCCACAGCTGCCAGAAGAATTGTTCGGGATACAAAGAAAACCCCACAGGAGAAATACAGGCTGCTCTGGAAAAAGACGGTGTGGTTGTTTCAAGGAGCACAATACGACGATACTTGAACAAAAATGAGCTGCATGGTCGAGTTGCCAGAAAGAAGCCAATGCCACAAAAAAGCCCGGTTACAATATGCCCGACAACACCTTGACACACCTCACAGCTTCTGGCACACTGTAATTTGGAGTGACGAGACAAAATAGAGTTTTATGGTCACAACCATAAGCGCTATGTTTGGAGAGGGGTCAACAAGTATTGTGCTCCTTGAAACAACCACACCATCTTTTTCCAGATCAGTCATATTTTCAAAATCAATGCCAAACTTTCACAGTTTCTGCCAGGGTATGCAAACTTTTGAGCACAACTGTATATATAGCTATGCAAGATCATAAAATGTTGTTTAAAATAATTAGATGAAGAAAGTGTCACACAGCAGGATACTGATGACAATGCTTAAAATTTCATGTCAATTACTCACAGAAATGTTTAAATGTGTAAACATGTGTAAATGTTTATTAAAAAAAATTAAAACAAAGTTGGCCAGAATATGTACATATATAAATATAAAAAAATACAAATATGTGTATAACAAAATAAACATACATCTTAAAGGGTAGATTTTTGCAGATTAACTGCTCATATTTTCACTCTATGTGAGTTTGTTGCATCTTTATATCTGCAGTGTTTTAATTCCTTCCCCAGATTATTCTTGAGAAAAAGTGAAAAGCCCTATGCTTTGACAAGCACTGTTTCTGCTATCTTTTAAACAAAGTAAGCCTCAAAGACTCAAATAGCCACAAAGTAATATTTTAATGGCTTATTTTCTGCATTTTTATCAGGCGTGAGCATTATACAGCAAGCCGCACTTCAGCTCCCTGAGGTATGAATACATTATGCAAATGACTATGTACTGCTCATAGCTTTACTGTTTGCAGATAATATATATACGTTGCTGTTATTTTATTTGTTGTAACTTGCAGTTATTTGCCATTTTGTGATTATTCAGAGCTCATCTTATACTTAATATGTTGTCTTTGGTTGTCATCATTATTGTGATTTGTATGTCAAATAATGAGGTCCGGGTGAGGTAAGAGAATAATGTGCTTAAACAGAAATGCCCTACAATATGTTAATAATTTCAAAATAAAGTTTTTCTAGGGGTGTTCGATTTCTAGTTTTTTGGAGTCAACCCCGATTGCCGACTTCAACCATTTATTTTCAATCAGGGTAGTTTCAAAATTCAAGGCCATTACCAGGGATGGCCATCAGTGGGCAGTGCCTTACCAAGTGACATGTTTTCATACACAAAATTGCTTGTCAGGCATGAACGGAAAATCAATGGAATTATTAAAATCATAGTTTAATTTTCACCTGTATTTAGCTAATTCAATCCACAGCTTATTGCGTTCGATTGCCGCTCCGTGATAAAGTTGAAGTTTTTCTGTAACTGGTCAGTTTCTCCTACCCAAGTCCAAACACTAACGTTAGTGGGACGGGAGAAGCTTACTTTAGTCTATGGCTTCCATGCCGATGGAAAAACAAATCACATATATTTTCTTGCTTGATTCACTTCAATAACTATAAATAGATATATTATGGAGATGTAATAAAATAAAATACAAAAATTAATTTGGACCGCTGTATTTAAAAGGAACGTTCTGTATGGTACGTGAAATCGCTTTTTTTATGGAACATATGGTGAAAATGTTTAAATGGCAGCTTTTTAAACTCAACAGTCTCAACCAAAATGGATTAAATAGCAGTGGGTTTAATTAAGATACAGGTGCATCTCAATAAATTAGAATGTTGTGAAAAAGTTCATTTATTTCAGTAATTCAACTCAAATTGTGAAACTTGTGTATTAAATAAATTCAATGCACACAGACTGATGTAGTTTAAGTCTTTGGTTCTTTTAATTGTGATGATTTTGGCTCACATTTAACAAAAACCCACCAATTCACTATCTCAAAAAATTAGAATACATCATAAGACCAATAAAAAAAACATTTTTAGTGAATTGTTGGCCTTCTAGAAAGTATGTTCATTTACTGTATATGTACTCAATACTTGGTAGGGGCTCCTTTTGCTTTAATTACTGCCTCAATTCAGCGTGGCATGGAGGTGATCAGTTTGTGGCACTGCTGAGGTGGTATGGAAGCCCAGGTTTCTTTGACAGTGGCCTTCAGCTCATCTGCATTTTTTGGTCTCTTGTTTCTCATTTTCCTCTTGACAATACCCCACAGATTCTCTATGGGGTTCAGGTCTGGTGAGTTTGCTGGCCAGTCAAGCACACCAACACCATGGTCATTTAACCAAATTTTGGTGCTTTTGGCAGTGTGGGCAGGTGCCAAATCCTGCTGGAAAATGAAATCAGCATCTTTAAAAAGCTGGTCAGCAGAAGGAAGCATGAAGTGCTCCAAAATTTCTTGGTAAACGGGTGCAGTGACTTTGGTTTTCAAAAAACACAATGGACCAACACCAGCAGATGACATTGCACCCCAAATCATCACAGACTGTGGAAACTTAACACTGGACTTCAAGCAACTTGGGCTATGAGCTTCTCCACCCTTCCTCCAGACTCTAGGACCTTGGTTTCCAAATGAAATACAAAACTTGCTCTCATCTGAAAAGAGGACTTTGGAACACTGGGCAACAGTCCAGTTCTTCTTCTCCTTAGCCCAGGTAAGACGCCTCTGACGTTGTCTGTGGTTCAGGAGTGGCTTAACAAGAGGAATACGACAACTGTAGCCAAATTCCTTGACACGTATGTGTGTGGTGGCTCTTGATGCCTTGACCCCAGCCTCAGTCCATTCCTTGTGAAGTTCACCCAAATTCTTGAATCGATTTTGCTTGACAATCCTCATAAGGCTGCGGTTCTCTTGGTTGGTTGTGCATCTTTTTCTTCCACACTTTTTCCTTCCACTCAACTTTCTGTTAACATGCTTGGATACAGCACTCTGTGAACAGCCAGCTTCTTTGGCAATGAATGTTTGTGGCTTACCCTCCTTGTGAAGGGTGTCAATGATTGTCTTCTGGACAACTGTCAGATCAGCAGTCTTCCCCATGATTGTGTAGCCTAGTGAACCAAACTGAGAGACCATTTTGAAGGCTCAGGAAACCTTTGCAGGTGTTTTGAGTTGATTAGCTGATTGGCATGTCACCATATTCTAATTTTTTGAGATAGTGAATTGGTGGGTTTTTGTTAAATGTGAGCCAAAATCATCACAATTAAAAGAACCAAAGACTTAAACTACATCAGTCTGTGTGCATTGAATTTATTTAATACACAAGTTTCACAATTTGAGTTGAATTACTGAAATAAATGAACTTTTCCACGACATTCTAATTTATTGAGATGCACCTGTATATTGGTGTGGTTATTGCTTTGATGAAATATCACTAGCTTACCTGTAAGTTAATTGTGTTTCCTATTCCATATGTTCTGGCGATGGCCCTGTGAAGATTGCAGTCTTTAATCGCACACTAAATTTAGTTTTTATTTTCTCTTAAGAGTTTTTAAAATGTGTGACATGAAGACATAAACTCCTGCTATTATAATTAGAGACACTGGATAACTTTACCTTAAAATGACTGGTAACAATGTTATTCCCTAGTTGCTGCTCATATCCAATTTTAAGAGGACAAGAAAACAGTACAAGAAACAGTCTGGGTTGGAAATAATATCATTGTCATATAGAAACTAGACAAATTGGGAGAATCCACTTCTCCAACCACTGTCCCTTGCATTGATGTAATACTACAAAAACTTCTGAAAGTTTTAAAATCTGTCACACCCTCTCTCTCTCTTTTGCTTGAATGCACCTTATCTCTCACTCAAACGCATATGATGAATGAGTTGGTGTCCCACCAACCAACAGGTGTTATTAGAGGATGTTATTGGTTCTTAAGAATGCCAATTTATTATTTTGAGCCAATCACAACGTTCTGTTCATAAAGTTACGGAGTCGAACAAAAGAATCAGATTTGAGTCAGAGTTGAGGAATCGACTCTTTTGGTGTCGTTTTTCAAAATAAAAGCCATTGTATTGGCTTTACCTTACAGATTTTTTTAGAATATTCACTCTGTAATGGGGTCCGCACGGGCATGTTGGAGCCCAGGGCGACCGCCTATATCTCTTGTAGGACGGGCCGGTTCTCGGGCCAGCCCAAATTACCCAGCGGCCCACTGTGAAAATGCCTGGTGCTCCCAACGGCCAGTCCACTTTCTATCTTCTGTGGAACACAAAAGGAAAAAAATTTAAAAATGCTGAGCTGTTTTCCATTGAATTAAAGTGAATGGGGACTAAGGCAGTCAGTCCCTCACATTCTGCCTAATATCTCCTTTTGTGTTCAAGGGAAAAAAGACAATCATACCGGTTTGTAACAACTTGAGGGTATGTAAATGATAACAGAATTTTTATTTTTGGAAGAACTATCCTCTACAGACCTGAAAGACCTGCCTGAAAACAAACAGAAGGACAAAACCTCTGGTACTAAAATTATTAAAATCTCTCTTTAAAATCAGCATTGCTGAGAAAGCCAATCAGCATTGCTTTTCAAATACAACCTACTCGATGCAACAACCACATATATTTGCATCAGGGTATTTGTCTTTCATGTTTAGAATTCTGACGTGTCTCACAGAGAGAAGAGCATGAAAGTGCACAAACCACCAAAGTAGATCATGAAAAACATGTAAGAGTGAAAATGTGTCATCATGTTGAATAAGAAGACAAGGTGTTTTTGTACTAAGATTAAAGGCATATTTCACTAAGAGACTCTAATACTACAACTATGTGACATGCCCTCACTGGTAAAAGATTGAGTAAAACACAGTAAAAGGGTGTAAATGTCTGTTAGAATCCAATGGGACAGCAAAGGCTTGTTGTTTTGTCTACCTCTCCAGAGAAAAAAATAATGATTTCAAACTGAATTATGAGGTAAAATATAATTTTCTTCAGAGACTGCAGCTGAACATCTGCAGTGAATCAAGACAAAGATGTTTCTGTTATTGCATTTAAGCATGTCATTCACTGCTCAGCATAAAATGATTTTTTTCTTCTGCTTTTGAAGCCCATCTGCCTCAAGGTTCAATGTTTTGTGCATTCTGAGATGCTATTCTGCTCACTACAATTGTATAGAGTGGTTATCTGAGTTACCATAGCCTTTCTGTCAGCTCGAACCTGTCTGGCCTTTCTCAGTTGACCTCTCTCATCAACAAGGCGTTTCCATCCACAGAACTGCCGCTCATGTTTTTTGTTTTTGGCACCATCCTCTAAACTCACAAAGACTGTTGTGCTTGAAAATCCCAGGAGATCAGCAGTTACAGAAATACTCAAACCAGCCCATCTGGCACCAAAAATCAAGCCATGGTCAAAATCACTAAGATTAAATTTTTTACCCATTTTGATGGTTGATGTGAACATTAACAGAAGCTTCTGACCCGTATCTGCATGATTTTATGTATTGCACTGCTGCCACACGATTGGCTGATTAGATAATCGCATGAAAATGTAGGTGTACAGGTGTTCCTAATAAAGTTCTCAGTGAGTGAATATTGTTGTGGTCTGGGAAAAATTAAAGGTAAAACATAAACTTGTTAAATTTTATAAACAACTGTCTAAACAATTATGAAATTTTTAACCAAATATACTTAACGTGCAGGACTCTTTTGGATTTTTAAATTTTATTTTTTATAATTAATTAATTTCTATTTAATGTGAACATTTGTAAATACTAATAATTTATTAAAATTACACTTGAATTACTTGAATTACTTCAGACATGTTAATAAGGCAAAATTGCTTGGAACCAGTATTGACAATTATTTGTATGTTAATTGATTAATAGAATAATTTAATTATTCTTCGAGCATGCACATGTAGGTGTTGTGACAAAAATCCAGATACACTGTAGAAGTTTGAGAGTTCATGAGATTGCAGTATCATTAAAAATAAAGTGTGGTCTGACTTTCTGTTTTTTTGCCCTGAAATTAGAACCAGAGGATCTTGTCAGACTACTGTCTGTTGAAATATATCTAGAAATCAGGCCTAAACTGATTATGCAGCACTGAGATATGATTTAAGCTAAATCAAAATGAACAGGTCTGTCCACAATATTGGGTTGTCTCTCAACCCCAGACTGTAATGCATAATTGTTTTGATGAATATACAGTATATGCTGCAAAACCTACTACACATTCATATTGTCTTAATGTCTTACTATCTCTTTTTGCAAAATTATTTGAAAGCAGTAATGAGTAAAGATATGGAAAATAAGAAGACAGAAGGAATACTTTTAGAGGAATAATTATACAAAGAATACATAAGAAATAACAATATATCTATAACAACATTTATAAGAATCTAAACAATAACACACAAGCTGATAAACAATAGAACAGTATATTGCTTTTATACAACAGTTCTGTAAACAAGAATATAATATCAAGTAACTTACAAATAAGGCCAGCTATTTGTCTATTTTTGTTGAAAATCAACCATTGCGTGTTGCTGAGCATAGCACAGACTGAAGGCCACAAACACAGTCAAGCAAAGCGATACAAACAATGAAGCGTCCCAGTGCTGTTATACTAATCATGACTTCATCATGATTATACTGCAACGTTTTTTAATTAGTGGGAGAGACTAGTGTGGTTCAGTCCACAGGTCTCATATAATTGTCACTACATGTTGATAAGAGCATTGAGGAGAGAAGGTACAGAGCAAAGGGGAGGACTCTGTCTGCTGCTTTCCCAATCACCCACAACTATGCATAGAGGACAAAAAGCCAGAGACACTTATTCTTCCAAGTTGTGTGGTCTTAATTAACATGCACAGTGTTCTGGGTGTAATTGTGTGCAGAGGCATGTGTGCAAGGTGCTTAAATCCCAATTGACCTTATTCAAAGTAGTGCCATATTTGATTTTTGATGTGAATGAAAACAAGAATGTGAGGGATAAACTTACAGTCTCTTCAATGGCATCTACTATGTAAAGCTGTAGAAAGCTCGTAGACAACATCTAATTTTCTACAACTCTTGTTTTCTGGAGTGTTTTGTTAACTTCAAAACACTTTAAACAAAAGGACAACCCACTGATGAGACTGTAAGTCTGTCCCTTACAGCCTCATTGTCATTCCTGTTAGAAAATTAAATATGGCATACTGCGAATAAGGTCCATAGGTCAAATAGTCACAAGATAATGTTTTTTATTATTATTATTATTATTATTTATTTATTTTTTAATGACTGATACTAATACCTATTAATTTTATATTTAACTGTCCAATAACTGATTTACAGAACCAATTTTTAATTATGTTTTTATTTCTGATTTTGATGCAATGACACTTAAGCAATTGGACTACAAAAAAAAAAAAAAAAACATAGTATAAATTAGGAATATTTTAATGATGACCATTATTATTATTTATGGAGTTACATTTATGCAAAATTGTTTATTTTCATCGTTCTTTTGGGCTATGTCTAACTGTTAAACTCAAAATGCACTCGTGTTTCTCACTTGAGAATGAATGAACACCGCTGTAAGCAGAACATCAGAAAAAAAAAATCAGTCAAACTTGATTTTGCCGTTAGTGCCAGACAATGCGCAAAGAAGCTAACATGTATTAGCACACACATTCATGCTTTCTTTAGACACTTCCCCTGAAGGTTGTCTCTAATGCAATGGTGCAGCACATACAGTATATTCAATTACAATGCAGGTTGTTCTGTCAGCTAGACAACACCAAATGTCTCACTGCTACTGACCTTTGGTGGAGTTAATTTGACTTCTTTTCTTTTGTTGCTTGACTGTTTGCACATTTCCGAGGCATTTTTTTCCCTTTCTTTTTTAATCACAGAATGAAAGAAAGATCAGTAACTGAGCAGAGACTCACACTGGGTGTGGCCAGTGTTGTGAGGGTTACTTTTGAAAAGTATTCCACTACAGATTACAGAATACATGCTGTAAAATGTAATTTGTAACATATTCTGTTAGATTACTCAAGGTCAGTAACGTATTCTAAATACTTTGGATTACTTCTTCAGCACTGGTAGATTTTTTCACTTGTTTTGACTATAAAAACTCTGCCAGTACAGTAAGACAAAATAAACATGCTAAAAATAATTCTCTGAAAAACCTAAATATCTTATGCAGTGTTGTTTCTAAAATAAGATAAAGAAAATTGATCTTGTTTTAAGGATTTTTAGATATTTTTACAGGAAAACAATAAAAAAAATATTATCAAGAATACGATTTTTGCCCTAATATCAAAGGTCTTACTTGAAAAAAAGAAATTATGATCCAACATGAATTTTCTTGATAAAAAAAATATGATCGTGCCTGGTAACGTGCATGTAAAATGGCTAGAAATAGCATTTTAGCTTAGCGTAAAGCTGACAATTTACACAAGGTTTATTTCTATTTCATCTGCTCCAAACTTACTTCAAACTTACTTCTCTGTCTGCTCGTATGAATGTAACTCATCATAAGAAAGTGTTTTACCGCTGTTCAAATGCACTTTGGATCGCATCATTTATATGTATAAATGTTTTCCATCTGAAAGGACTAAATATTAAATGAAACAAATGACAATAAAATGCAAAGTAATCTCTTCAGTAATCAAAATACTTTTTGAATGTAACTGTATTCTAAATACCAATGATTTAAACTGTAACTGTAGTGGAATACAGTTACTTATATTTTGTATTTTAAATACGTATTCCCATTACATTTATTCCGTTACTCCCCAACCCTGGGTGTGGCTACAATCCATCTCTTAACTTACTTTTTGTATTTTTGTCAGACTGTCAGAACTTGCCAAAGGTAGCAGTGTACATGCCTATAATATTAAGTAGTACAGTCAGATCTAGTCAAATGAATGAATAAACTGCCTTAATGGATGCCCCCAGGTGTTATTTTTGTACGAATAATAGCCAAGCTCCTCCATAAAATGCATCAGTTTAGTCACTAATACAGTTGTGGTGATAGGCAAACATTAGGAAGTAGACAAACTTATTCAAAGGAAGAAAAGATATCACATGCACTGAAATGACTGAAATTATAAAGCAATTATATTAGGCCACTTTAAAAGTAAGCAAACATATTGCCTCTTACTGATTCTTGAGTAGCCTATTGGGACAAAACAGACTACAGAACTGAAGAAATGTTTATGTACCATTAAATTATTTTGGATTAACCTTTGAAACACATTAAGAGGTTAATTAATTAACTTTCCATCAGTCGATATGAGTCAACACCACCAGAAACAAAAATGTTTATTATAGATATCTACATATTTAGATATTGACAAATTAAACATTAAGAATGAATTACGATACAGGAAACCAGGATTTCTAACTAACTGTCAGTTCCATCTATTGAAAAAAAATCAGACGCAGTTTACAGCTGACAGTGCTGACAAAATAATCATATTTTACATTTCACACATATAATAGACGCAGAAGTCTTTTTGTTTTTCTGTTGTTACTAGCTAATAATAGGACCTGCATAAAATGAGGGAAATTATCTAAAAATATATTTCTTTGCCATTTAGATGTGTTGACAAGTCATGGTTGCAACACAGAAAATATAAGCATAATAACCCTACAATTGTATATAACTAAAAAAAAAACTCACAAGAGCCTGTGTGTCTTTGTGGCTATAAAGATTATAGCAGTTGTAACATGAAAAGATGACCTTCAGAAAGAATACTGATGAAATATCCAGATAAATATGTGACAGTGCTGACAGTAGGGAGAGAATATTGAAACCTTCTGAAAAGTTATTTTTTTTATTTTTTTTATGTACCTTTTCTATTGTGTCAGGACATAGTAGTAATGTTTCGGTTAAAGATTGTATTTTATATTATATTATTATATTATAATATAAATATTAAATTGTATTTTATATTATATTACATTATATTATATTATATTTCGGTTTATCTTTAGTATTTATTTTAATCTGTTTAATTTAATAAGATGGTCTGAGGTCATGTGGCTTTAGGACTAGTAAGTTCCATCATCATTTTTATCTAAAAAGGGTAAGTTTAAGTAAATGGTACGCTTGTGTTAAGAACATTCTAACGACGATCAACGTGGAAAAGTGGCTATTTTCAAAACTAATGACAGTAAAAATTGTGGGACCTATTTTGTCTCATATCTTCAGAATCAGTGCTCTACCCTGAAAAGAAGCTCCCATAACAGCAATGACTTCTGAACTTGCAAATGTTTTGCAATTGCACACAATTAAATGAGACAAAGGTTTCAAGACAACGTTCAACGAGTTTGTATGACCAGATCACAGCAGAACAATAACAACGGGTGCATTTTTGAATGAGATGTGGCGTAATCACCTGTTTCTAGGCCAGAGCGATCAGTTAACTGCAGAGGAGTCTGCTAAATAAAACTATAGAGTGCACATGCAGCCACAACCCAGCGTAATCAGTCAGGCCCCTGGATAAATGCTTCCAGACCCCATTCCTACTTTACAGTTCCCTTCAAAACAATCCCCCCTTGTTCCCGCACTCAACTCTCATACATCATTAAGGTGAAATATCAATCAGTGATTAATAAAAATGGAATTAACACATTTTTTGTTTGTTTATTACATGCATTCAGCTTGGATTATATGGTTCAAAATGTAAAAAAGAAAAAAAAAGTGAGCCTCACTAGCTGAGGCAGATTTCAACATGAATGATTCCTAATTGGTGCAAAAAAAAACGGGCCACAGTGCGATGTCGATGCAGGCGGCAAGACCGAGACATGGATGTTTTATTTGGACTGAGTGGCAAGCAAACTAAATATTTGATTCTGACTTCTCTGCCAGCTGGCACATAACTTCAGAGCAATGTCCCTTATTAAGTGGCACACGTGACCGCATGGGCCTAATTTTCCTCTGCTGCTCTGGCTTAAAGTTACCAGCCGAGCTTTTAGAGACTTCAAAGCAACTATCAGAATATTTTTTTCATGCAGATTCATTTTTTTTTTTTTAGTTCGTAACAGGATTGATTGTGATCCATACAGCCACTAGATTGCCAGAGAAGTCTGAGAAAGAGGTACAAGGGAATTTAGTGGCCAAGGCATCATTGCAGCAGAACTGAAAAGACTTCTACATGCCCAAACAAACGCAGCCACACACACATGGGTATTTACCATTTTCTTTCAAAGCTACAAACAGAACATTAATTGCGGTCCACGAACGGCCCATGGTCTATTCAGTGACCACCTGATGCATACTGTACACACAACTGGAACTGTTTTTTTATTTTTTTTTTTTTTTTTTTTTTTTTTTTTTTATTAAACAAAGTCATGTTTACAAGGTACCAAGTTGATGCAATTAGTGTTTTTGAAGAAGAACTAATTACTAGATTTGCCAGGTTAGTGACATCAAATCTTTGAAAGTTATTCAGTTTTGTTTTAGCCACTTAGTAGCACACTAACGATGAGCAGAACAGTTTATTCTGCTTTGTTGTCTTAGTTGTGTGTGTGAAATAGTTTGTGGGTCATTAACATATGAGGATGTCCGAGGAGATAAAAATGAGAAATCTTTAAAAAATCTAGTGCGTAGAAATGTAATCATTGTGCCCATGTTGGTTTCATGCTTTTTTTTAAAAACAAATATAGTAGATTCTACAAAGAAACGTATTTAATGACTTTAAAAATGTTATGTGGTGTAACCATCAAGTAAAAGGTATTAATCCTTTCATACGTATCATCACACATGTGATTGTTAATAACTGGGCCCCGCAGAGTAGCATCACACATATGTGTTTCTGCAACAGCCAGTTACGTTTCAAGCTGCCAGATTCAAATCAGCTTTCGTGGCGACACAGGCTGCACTGGTCAAGTGTCTGTAATTTATATTCGCTAAAACAGTTACTCATACAGTCTTTTAAACCACAGAATACGTTTATTTTATATACATACATCCAACTCGTCACCAAAGTACCACGATAACAGTTCACAGCTTGTATATGCACAGCCATCACATCTAAATGTGATCATCCCATGCATGCAGCCACGTCTGCTTAGGTGCAGATGCGGTTCATTCACACAAACAGCAACTCAAACAGTCTTTTCAGGCATATAATATGTTTTCTGAAAGAGACAGCCAAACAGTTACAGAAACACCACGATAACAGTTTAAAACTCGTATACTCACAGATGCTAATCGAGGGCAATTATCCATGAATGCAGCTAAGTCTGTTTACATTAGTGTTTATCACACACACACACACACACACACACACTCACATACACACACACTCACATACACACACACACACACGTTTTGTTTTATATCATCGTGGGGACTTTCCATAGACTTCTATGGATTTTATATGGATCTAACAATAATTTCTATCCCTTAACCCTACCCCTAAACCTAACCCTCACAGAAAACTTTTTGCATTTTTAAATTTTCAAAAAAAAAACATCGTTTAGTATGTTTACTAAGCCATTTCCCTCGTGGGGACTGCTGGCTGTTCCCACAATGTAGGTAATCTCAGTTTTTACTATCCTTGTGGGGACATTTGGTCCCCACAATGGAGGTTAAACCTGTACACACACACACACACACACATTTTTAAAACACCAAAATTAGATGCTTTCATTACAATAATAAACAAGAAGAAAAAAAAAGAAAAGAAAAAGCAAACACTGTATTGGATACACACTTAATACTCTGAGTGTGCTGTGCTTAAACCGCATTGGTCATTTGGTATAAAGCAAGTGAAATAGCTTTAGGATTGGACAGATGGAAAGATCTCATCATTACCAAAGTTTAACTGACATTTGAACAAAGAGAGCTGTTGTCTGGGCAGTTCTTCCCAGGACAGAGTAAGTGACAAGCTCAATCGCCCTCCTACGCAGGGTGGAGTCTCCCATATGGCATGACTCATCCATACACAAACTTAATACATGCACAGTTTCACTTCTAGTAGATTTATTTTTTAGGGAGTTACAGGTGAAAGTGTTTCATGAAGGCCTGGCTGTCTGACTGTCTGAAGTCCGTGATAGGGAGTTTGTGAGCAAACTTTGTTTTCACTTGCTGTCCTGGCAACCAGCCAGGCCAAATAATACTTTTATACTTTGTTTCTAGACCTCTCCTTTGTGAGCAGGTTCTCACAGGTCTATTAATTGCATTATTTCCTCTAGTACAGTAGAGGTCTCAGATTAGTAAAAACACTAACCTACTGTGATGTCTCTGAAGTGTTCTTGTTCTGTTAATCAGACCTTTATCCTCCACTCAATTTCCCTAGTTCCTCTAGACCAGTGGTTCTCAACTGGTTTTGCTTTAGGACCCAGATTTAGAGACATATTTCATGTTGACTGTGTCATTTTGTATTATTAGAATTTTTGTAACCTTGGTCAAACGGATATGTTTATATACAGTTTACACTCATTTAACACTTTATTAGGAACACCTGTACACCTGCTTACAGTATTTATATAATTATCCAATCAACCAATTGTGTGGAAGCAGTGCAATGCAAAAATAACGCAGTTACAGGTCAGGAGCTTCAGTTATTATTCGTATCAACCATGAGGGGGGAAATTGTGGTCTCAGCGATTTGGACCGTGGCATGATTTTTGGTGCCAGATGGGCTGGTTTGAGTATTTCTGTAACTGCTGATCTCCTGGGATTATCAAACACAGAAGTCTCAAGAGTTTACTCAGAATGGTGCCAAAAACAAAAAACATCCATTGAGCGGCAGTTCTGTAGACAGAAACACCTTGTAAAGGTGACCTTTAAGACTTCTCGGAGTGACAAATGACAAGAAACGCTGTTAGAAACAAATACGCATGTTTGAAGAAGCACACTTGATCATATTTTGGAAAACAGACAAAAGAGAAGCCGTCGATGCACGTCACTGATTCGCTGTGTGATTAGAGGTTTATTGGCACGTTGCGAATGGCGCTCATGGGCGCAGCGAAGCATGTCTGGCGGAACGCGCATATGACGAGTTCTCACTATTTCTTCCCTGTTCGTAATCTGTGAACAATTTGCAAGAATAGTGTCGTCTATGAGAACGCTCAATATGATCTCAGATCATCTCAGGTTGCAAGGACATTGAGACGAATTGCCATATGTATCATAATTCAGTAGCTACAACCTCAGAATGGTTCTTTAACAAGAAGTTTCTCTTCTGTGCTTGTCTACTCTTTAGCCTCCATTTGAATGTAACATTCCCAGGATCCCAACTCTATAGGACAGCTGTTAAATAGAACATCTGATTCAATCGCATTTTTCACCAGACCTCTTATTTTACGTAGACTACTAATCAAAATAAATATTTTGCAACATTGCAGCAGCTCCATGAAGCCCAGAACGTAAGCTAAAGAAGAGTTGTCAGATTTTAAAGACTCGATCTTTGGGGAAATAGCCAACGCTGGGTTTCCCGATAATGTTGCAACTTAAGCCTTTACGATCATCTTAAAGGCCCAAACATACTCTACACATGTACATGAACGCAGACACACCTTGCTACGCAAGCTCGATTTCACGCGTCGTTGCATTGTGAAATGTGTCAGTGCTCAATTCATAACACAATGCAAGTGCGTGCTGACATTCTCAGCATTGCCACAAGGGGTGCTAGAGCAGATTTTCTTCTTTCAGTCAACAACTTTCATGGCGGACTCGTGCAGCAATTTGAGTTGAATCTTTTCTAAAAATATATATGACTTTTTGTCCCCAGTCCATTCAAACGATCTTGTTTTTACTCCGTGTCTTTCCCCACTCCTCAACTATCAACTCATCTACACATCCAGGCTGTATCCGAAAACAGTTGATGGCTTAACTGACAGCTGTTTTGAATGAATATAACTCTTAAGGAACTGGTCTCCAAACAGTTTGAAAAGCACCTTATTTTCATCCTGCCTCTGAAGTTTTTTTCTGAATTTTCCTGGTTTCGGACATGGATCTATAAAATACCAGTTTCGGCCGCAGCACCAGTTTTGTGATTACGCCTGAAAAATCTATTGCCCTCTTGTAGATTGCTCGTAATAAAGTTGAACTTTAGTGCTTCGTTATGGGAGCTGTCTGGTACAAAGGTGCTGATCACTTTGGCAAATTATGTCCAGGTGTTTGTCTTCTCAAAATGAAAATAATGTGGAAATACTAACAAATATGGAAGTTGAAGTTTATTAACTATTACAGAATTCAATTAAATAAATAATTAAGGCTTTGGTAAGACAGGGTTTCAGATGTTTGCTCAGCTTATAGAGATGAATAAAAGTGATGCAAGGAGTGCATGTAACGTGAATGTACCCGATGAGCATCACATCATAATAAAGGGTGTTGTTTCTTTATATGGAAACTGAACAGATGCACAAAGAACAGGATTAAAATGACGGACATCAGTACTGAACTACTCATAGACCTTTCTAAACATAATGAAGGGATAATGAATCTCTCATTGCACACTCACTCTAACCTCCTTTGATAAACGTATTTTATTTATTTATTTAGGCCTATTTATTTAAGTTTTAAACTGCAGGGTCACTTTACTCACATATGTCTAAAGAAATCTGTTTAATAAGATAATCTTTCTATTGCTATCATAGTTATGATGATCAAATAAGGCTAATAAAACATTATAATGTATTATGTGCTATGTAAATTTAGGGTACGTTTACACGACAACGATGTACTAAAAACAGAAAAGTTTTTTCTTTGCGTTTTTGAAAAGTTTTGCATACAGATGACAACGTTGTCAAAACGATCCCCGTTCACAAGGATCTACGAAAACGACTAAAAATGCTGTATTATGCATGCCAGGCCAGTAGTTGGCGATGTCACTTTGTAAAAAAACACTACGCGACTGTGCACATAAGCATTCTTCCTAGTGATGGTAAGATCGGATAATTTTACTGACTTGAATCTTTGAGTCTCGTTCAGCAAAATGAACAAATCTTTTTTCAAGTCATTTAGTTCATTTCGTTCATTTGAGCAGAATTAAATTAAAATGTCACATTTTCAATAGTCAAATCCCCCAACACGTCTACTTACGCAAACTTTGATTATAGTCCCAATAAGGAAAAATGTATAATGCAGCCAAGGACAAATTATGAGAAACAAATGATTAGTTCACCTCTGGATTGAATCTTCTCGTCTGAGTCGTTCGTTCTTTTGTCACACGACAGCCGTATGTGCATAGCATATATGGCTGTCCCGTGACAAATAAACGAATGACTCGGACCAGAACACTAGAGAGGTGAACTAATAATTTCTGTTTCCTGTGTGTGCAATGCATAGCGTATACGGCTGTCACGTGACAAAAGAATGAACAACTCGGACCAAAAGAGTTGAAAGATGAACTAATCATTCTGTTTCCTGTACAGCGCCTATGCGGTTTTCACGTAACAAATGAACGGAGGTTGCGCAATGCACATGAATGAACGAATCACTCTCTGAGACTACTCATTCTTCTGAGTCACATAAAAGATTCGTTCAAAATGAACTAATTGCTCATGAATGACCCATCACTAATTCTTCCACAGAGCGGTGAATACTAACAATGAAGATGGCGATCGCTGGTCATAGTAGTGATGCAGTAAATCTACACTTTGCTGGAGAAGCGTCAATAAACTCAAAATCTTGAGCAGCACAAACACAGTCCTGTAGTCCGCCACTGTAGTTTTGAATGTCTTGCGTGTTGTTTTGAAGTACTCGCGCACATGCCTATAGACTGAACTCTCAAGATTATTCAATAAACTCTGCTCATTTTTACCATCACTTCATCTTTTGCCTTCTTCTGTATTCCCCCTGCTGACTCTTGGGCTGGTAGGAGAGTAAGTTAACATAAGCTGTTGATGTTGACTGGTTTTGGATATCAGACAGAACTCTTATATATGGATATCTTCTGACGGAGAGAGAGGTCTTGTGTACACTGGATCTAACATGCATTTTTACTGCCTCATGTTTTCATATTCTAAGCATCTCATTGAATACTGTACATGGCATCACATCTCTGTCTATAGACCATATACATAAGCAGTGGGTGAATTAACAGTAGGGTAAAGGTACATCAAATAAAGTTAAGTAAATAAATAAATAACATTTAAAATACAAATACATTTTTCCCATCTGAATCCATACATTAATTTCAAGATTTTCAAATTGCAGGTTCTGCCTACTGTACAATGTTCATACTCCATACAAAACACTTCAAATGAATAAATTGTTGATTATTGTTATTTGCACAGACACCAGTATTCATTTTGATAATTATACATCTCAAATTGATGCCTATCAATCCATCATTCTTTATATAATACGTAATACGCGTGCGCATGACGTCATCATTTTCACAAATACGCGTTTTTATATGTTTACAAGGAGACGATAACGGCATCGTTTTCATAAACGTACACTTTGAAACCCGTTTTCAAAAGTTTGCGTTTTCAGGCCCCAAAACGCCATTGTCGTGTAAACGAACAGCCAAAATGCATAAAAAGTTTTCAGTTTTTAGTTGAAAACGTTGTGGTGTAAACGGCCCCTTAGATTCATCTTTAGACCTAATTTGGACCTCTCACGTTGCATGCGCAGACTGTGGGGACTGCCAGTTGATTTCAATGTGATTTTTTTAACACTTTTTTTATTCTATAAAACAGTGTAAAATGGCTTTCCAATGATCAAAATATATTAATATAATTTATTCAATGGCCCTTAGTCTCTGATAAACTGTGAAAGATACATTTAAGTTGCACTTAATTGTGTAACGAGCGATAGCGAGACAAACAGACCCAATAGCAGAGGAACAGTTCAAAGGAATTATTTAAAATAACTTAGGTAGATGAACAACGCCCAGCAGAGAAGAGCAAACTTTAACTCCTGACACGCGGGCAGAGACGAGGTATCCTCCGTGGAAGACCAGCTGCACGCAGCAATACTGGAACGCAACCACACACCGACACGCGAGCAACCAACAGATACATGAGACAGGACCAACTAGGCAGAGAGAGTGAGATTAGTACTCAACATCAAACAGCTATCTATAATGTAAACACATTACAAACTACAACAGACTGCATTCAGCATTAAACAATCCAGCAAAGGACATGACACACAAGGGGATAAATATAGGCATGAACAAACAAGGGTCTGGTGCCGCTCACAGCTGAATGTTGGCATGATCAGCGTTCCCATGGAAACAATCAGGGTTCCCATGGAAACACTGATTCCGCGTGCTAGCGGCACCTGAAACACATGTAGGCAAAAACGTCAACACGCTTGGAACAAAACAAACAAGGAACGATAATGCCATGGTCCTTATCAGACAAAACCCAACCTGACAAGTTGACAGGACTGTGACATCACCGGAGAGCGCACGGTGGTAACTTGTGCAGAGTGGTAACCAACAACCGGACCTGTGCACTCACACAAAGAATGAACACGAAACATGAGACAGACAGGGGACGATGATGCCATGGCCCTCATCAGACAAAACCCAACCTGACAAGGTGACTGGACCATGACATCACCAGAGAAAGCAAGGCAGTAACTCGCGCACAGCAGTCACTAACAGCCGGACCTGTTTGCTCACACAAAGACCATACACGAAAATGTGTGTAGACCATACACGAAAGATGAGACAGACAGAGGATGATAATGCCATGGTCCCATCAGACAGAAACCCAACCTGACAAGGTGACAGGACCATGACAGTCCCCCCCCCCCCAAGGGGATAAATCCTGGTGTCCAAACGGGAACATCAAACAAAAAATCAAGGCAAACAAAATTAACACTTAAAGAGCAGGAAACACAACAGAAAGGGAGGGAAGGGAGGGAAACAGGGAGGGAGTTTAAGTAAAGGGGCATGATCCGGAGGCCTGGGAGTAGGCCTCAGGGCAGAGGCAGTGTCTGGCAGCCTTTGGGCAGAGGGGACAGTGAACTGGGCAGCAGCCACTGGACAGTGTTCAGGAGGGAGTGGCTCAGGGGGCAGAGCCGTGGACGGCTCAGGTGTGGGCACTGGTCGCGGCTGGGGAGTGGCCTCCGGGGCCGCAGACACTGGCCATGACAGGGGAACAGCCTCCGCCGCAGTGAGCACTGGCAGCTGCAACTGGGAAGCAGCCTCCTTGGCCGTGAGCACCAACAGAGACTGGGGAATGGCCTCTGTAGCCGTGAGCACAGTTAGTGACAGGGAAACAGCTTCCGCAGTCCTCGTCAGACAAAACCCAACCTGACAAGGTGACAGTACCATGACAAATGGATTTAAGAGTGGTTCAGAGCTCTTGTTAATTTACAAAAGTTTTTACTTAGATAACGATGCTTTTGGGAAATGCACCGTAGAGATTAAGAACTACTTAAGTGCTACTAACGTTCTTCTTAGTGCTTTGGGAAACCCAGCCAACACCTGTGAAATGCTAGGGGACTGAAAATTGTCTAATAATAATGTTTATTGCAATAACTCTTATTTTAATTTATCGTATTTATTTCTATGGTCATTTCATTTTTCATTGTGTAACAGGATCAGAAAGGTGCTTCCACTTGCTTTACTTAATTTTGTGTATGTCACTTTAAATATATTTAAGCTGCACTCTCCGCCCATTGGCTGGTGCTGTGAAGTGAACTGGTTCCGGCTGGGTCATTAAGATTCACGCCAGCCGAGAGAGTGGTTGTGGTGGGTAAGTGCTCCCCAGAAAAATATTTTAATTAATTTTATCTTATTTTTTGGGGGTTAACATCGATATGTATTTTGTTTTGTGTATTGTGTATTGTATGCTCTCTTCTCAAGCTATCTTGTTTTATGTGTAGTAATGTTTAATTTAATGTTCATCCTCATTATACAACATGCGAGCATGATTGTTGGGACTGACCACCGCTTTCCAATGTGTCTAAACAGGAACAGACTTTATATTTTAAATAATATGTGCAATTATTGTATACCTGTCCTATATTGTTCATACATAAAGATTAAGATTTGCACCAGCCGAGGGAGTGGTTGTGGTGGAACATGCGTAAGCATGATTATTGGGACTGACCACCACTTTTCAATGTGTTTAAACAGAATAAAATCCACCAAAGGCATGAGATGGTGTCAATCGAGTGCTTTATTCAACACAACGCAGAGACAACCCCATTACAATTGCATCAATATGACCTATTAAGGTAAATTTCTAATGATAAACGTAATAATTGTAAAAAAAATAAATTAAAAAAAAATCATAATAATTATTGTTATTCATTATGCAACTCTAAGTATTAGGTAAATGAGCGAATATTGACTCATAAAGGCTGAGGAAAGGGGTGCGCTTCATTATATTGACGATGAAATTAGGCACAGAATAGAGGTCCACCCTGTTTCACCAATGTCCATTCATTTGGAGATTTCTGGACTCACCCCTGCATCGAATCTTGAGGCGCATGAGTTACAACAGCAGAAGACCACGTCGAGTTCCACTTCTGTCAGCCAAGAACAGAGAGTGATTGGTGAATATGTATATACTCTGTTTCTTTTTTTTTAGTACCTCTTGACCTGTGGTTTTTTAACTGGTTTTGCTTCAGGACCCAAATTTAGATCCACAATCCTATCAGAACAGATCTGTGACCCATTTTTTGGCCATGCCCACCAGTTGAGAACCACTGATCTAGACTCCATCCAGTAGCCTACCTGTGTGGCTGTTGGTAGATATGGGCCAGAAAGCAAATATTGGCTTAATACTTGAATTAGATGACTTGAGCCATCATTTGTGCAGCTGAACATCAAGTATTGATGGATGTGGATATGTGGTATCCAGTTTCATGGCAAGTGGGCTATTATTGAAACTGATTGGATTAAGATGATAACGTAGAAGCCAGTTACCTAGCAACACAAACAGTTATGCTGTAAACAGAAGTCGGTCATTAAACATTGGCTCTTTGCTCATGCGCATTTCATTTTAGTTGATAACAGAGTATGATGTAAGACAAAATAATTAGAGATGATCATACTATGGTGTTAAGCCTGTGAGATTAACGCCTTGAGATCTTTTGCATGTAAATGATAATAAAATTTCACTCTGTGAAACTTGGGCCATATTACAGAAGCTTCCAATCTTAAGACTTAAAGGAATAGTTTACCCAGAAATGAAAACTCTGTCATTGTTTACTCAACCTAATTTTTCCAAACCTGTATGACTTTATTTCTTCCATGGAACATATAAGGAGATGTTAGGCATAATGTTAGCCTCAGTCACAATTCACTTTTATCGTATGGAAAAAACAAAAGATCCGTAATCTCTTGTGTTCAGTGGAACACATAAATACGTCCTGTATTTTTCAAATCAATCAAAGACAAACCATAATTATTAAGTAAAATAAGTAAACAGCAAATTAAGACCCCCACTGTATCTAGAGGCCCCAGTACAGCTTCATTTAAGGGTTTTCTTCTCATTAAAATAAACTTCCTGCATGACCTCAGAAATCACTAGCTTTCTGTTTCCTTTTTATTTTCCAAATACAGCCTCCTGCCTTATCCTTTGAGGCTTGTTTTGGGGCTGAAATCATAAGTTTTCTCCCCTCTCTGGTGTTATTTAAGGAAAAGGCAGCCTCTCCCCTCCTCTCTTTGCTATGGGATGGGTGTGGTTTTCAAAGACAAACTTCTGAATGATGTGTACGCCTCCGTTTCAGTTCCTGAGTCTGACTAGAGGAGGAGCGCATAGCAGAGCTCTGCTCAGGACTCAGTCTGGGCTTACACTGGAGATCAGTCTCCGCATGTTTGGACACTCTGCACGGCCCTGGTGCCATGCTAGCCTGGCTGTGAGGAACATCATGTCACAGTCTTGGTTTATTTCAGCTCTGAGAGTCACCCAGACTTAATTGTGAGTAAAATATTTTTTGGGTTTTTATTTTAATTTTGGGACACAGCTTGATAACGTCAAAACTGTTGTATGAGATATCAGTATTTTATTTTATTAATTTATTGAAATGCCTCTGATGCTAGGTGTGTTTCACTTGAACTTTTGTTATATATATTTTATAGGCTTGAACCTGGAGGCAGGTTCCCTTGTAGTACTGTGGATTGTAGCATTGTAATATTGTGTCTGCGACTTTTCACCTGTTAGAGCGTGCATGAACATTTGGGATGCATAAAAATAAATAAATAATTTAAAATTAGAATATAATTTACAGTCTAACCTACCAGCTCACCAGTTTTATAACAGTAGGCCGATATTGCTGAAAATCATAAACAAGGGATTTAATTGTCCGATTTTATGGAGCTGAAAATTGTTGAATGAAATGTGTTCTATAGACATGAGAACAGCAATCCAAAAATTAAGGGGAAAAAATAAACATTTTTAAAGTAAAATAAATAAATAAATAAATACATACATACATACATAAACAATTTTGTTTTATTATTATTCATGGAAAATTGTGTTACATTTTTATTTTTGCTTTTACATGCTTGTAAATTGAACAGTTGGAAAGTGTGAACTTGGCATTTTTTCTGTAGAAGTCAAATTGCTGCTTAAATATCAGAAAATCTCGCTCATTACAATGTGGCAGGAGACATTTATAGGCCCTGTGTTTATCGATGCTTGGAATGAGATTTTAAAGCTGCAACCAGCATTTAACCCCACATACTGCTAAAAAACCCAGTTCTGACATAAAGTTTCATTGTAAACAGACATCAAACAAGCTTTAAAGAGAAAATACAAACTGAATTTAATATGCAGTAAAACACTTCATAGTTTAGACATGCTTCCTTTTAGACTCCCCACACTGGGAAACACAGTAGAGGCACAATTTAATCTGGCATTAATTGGAGCCAGATTCTGTTGATATTGTGTTAAACAATTTGACCGGGCCTCAGTTTTATACAACATAACAAAGAAGCTATAAATGAATATATTTTTTATGGTTTATTTTTATTTATTTTTTGTTTTTTTACAAAAGACATAGCCAAAAAAGTGTAACTGGATCAGAGCACAGTGTTTCCAAGTAAACACAAAAAATAAACACTGCATATATAAAAAGAGAATAACTGTGCTTATAGTAATACAATAATTTTTCAAGGAGAATTTCTTTCACTCTCTTTACAGAAAAATAAAAAGAGCAAAAGTAATGAACGTTTCATTTCATTCCGGGGCCCTTAAAAGTCATGACCCTGAGCATGTGCTTTGTCCTCCTGCTCTTGCGTCTCAATTGCGTCCTGGCGGAGAGAGAGGAAGTAAGCCATCTTTTCCACCTGACGTCACTGACATGATTAAAACAGAGGTTCTGTGTGCTAGGCCTATATAGCTGCACTCTGCACTACTGACCTACGTCAATGTGCCATAATGTACAACCAGTACTAGAGTGTCAAATCTAAAAAGAAAATTTGTTTGAAAAACAAAATCATAGTATTTCTGTGTGTCCACTGTTTGAGATTTTAAAAGTTCACTGAAAAAAATGTTAGCCTATGTGCTTCATCTAAATTAACTGGTTTAATTCAAGACAAAAATGTAATTTAACATCGTCAAATCAACCTGAATGTAATAAGTTACAACAACAAAACACATTTTAAGGGTTAGATGAGGTAGTAAAAGCTCCTTTAAGTAACAATTCCAGGTTACTGCATTTTAGTGTTGTTTTGACATCAGCCTGTAGTCAAAGTAGAAAATCAGCAAGTATATTGCACAAAACTTTGAACATACATTTATTGGTGTAGGATATTATAGGACAAATAGATACGAGTTTTGTTTCTTTTATATATATATATATATATATATATATATATATATATATATATATATATATATATATTTTTTTTTTTTTTTTTCAACAAATTGGTGATTTAAACGAAGTGTTTATTAAAAAGTTAGTTAGATTTCTTTCAATTAGAAAGTGTGTTCACAGTATAATATTGTTTTTAAATAACTATTTTCCTATTTATACTGTTTTAATGTTTGCTCTTTTTTAATGATATACTGTTAACCTAAATGATATAATGCAAAAAAAAAAAAAAAAAAAAAACGATTTAATAATGTGTGAATGCCATATAAAAAAAATAAAATAAAAAAAAAAAACACTCCGGTATACAGAATCCTGTAAATACAGTTAAAATCTTTGTAAGCGTTTACTGCCATTTTGCGTTCTGGCCGTGTGACCTTAGTTTCATTTTAATACTGCATCGACTTTAAGAGAGCCACTTTCATGTATACTGTTCTGTTCAATGAGGTTTTCCTTATTTCAGAGTAATGGCCTGAAGGACTGTAATTCTATTTCAGACAGACCAGTGCGTGCCCAGCAAAACAGCCTTAGTCATGCTCATGATGTCTGTGTCTGAATTTTCACAATAATTTTACCTAACAGAAAGTCATATATAATTGTGACTTAAGCCCTAATGATTTTCAGCTACATTTCATTGTGGTAAATTACAAGCAGCAACGGTAATATGGTAAAATTCAAGTTATACAAAACCGCCTGTGTTTTGTCTTTACCAGTAAATAGGCATCTGTAAGAAAATGCCCTTCCTGGCAGCTGAACGGCTACTAGAGTAGATCAGAGGAAAGGAAATGGCTGCATGATGCACTCAAACAAATTATGAGGAGGGGGAAGGGATATGACATCACAACGGCCAATATCTGAATAAATCAGGTTAAGATTCATTACTAATTTCCTCAACAATGCCGGCCAAAGGAAATAAAAATGTAAGAAACAAAACATAAGCTATGAAAGATGTATTCACATTGCTGAGACGTATAATTTTGCTATTACAATAGTTTAGTTGTTCTAGCAGCACAACAGACCATTTGTTTAAAAAAAGAGCAATATGGAAATTCTTAAAGGGATAGTTGACCCAAAAATGAAAATTTCGTCATAATTTACACACCCTTGTGTTGATCCAAACAAGTATGACTTAATATCTTCCATGGTACTCAAAAGGAGATGTAAAGTAAAGGACTCACAACCTCAGTCATCATTTACTGTCATTGTAGGGGAAAAAATGCCATGAAAGTAAATGATGACTGAGGTTTTCAGTCCTTAACAATCTGTCTAACATTTCATTGGGTGTTCCATTGAAAAAAGAAAGTCATATGGGTCTGAAAATACATGAGGGGTAGTAAATGATGAAACAATTTGTTTTATCCCTTTAAGCAACAATGTCTCAAGCTCCAACTTTTGAAACGCTTTCCACATATCATGGGGCTAATCTCTTATATTTTTAGATTTGAAAAGTAAAAGAGCAGTGTTCAAGATAAATTCATGGAATTAAACATCATCGTAATAACTTAAAGGTGTCAAGGACCCTTCTGAGTGTCACAGTGCTAATGTGAATAAGAGCAGAAGACAGCAGGCAGACAGCAGAGTTAAAAAAAAAGAGGAAAGTAAAGATGAAAGGGCAATTATGGGCAAAGACCTGGTGTGAGAAGTTTTGTACTCTACGACTTGTTTACAGGAAGTGTTCTAAGGTCCAACAGATGGGTGCATTCAGAGGGAGAAATTTTATTGCATTTTTCCAAGTCCAATAAAGTCCCCAAATCTTCCCTACCTTCATTTACGTGTGGGAAAATAAAGCAGAAGCTACTTGTCTCAGCGTTGCTAGTCAGCAAGCAGTCGGCAACAGTACGCCAGCCAGGTCAATAAGCCGAAATTGCTATCATTTTAATAATTGGTCCTTCTTAAGACTTCTGTTGCTGGGTCACATCATTGAATACATTAGAGGGAAAGCCAAATCTTAATATCTTATATTATTTATGTCTCATGTTGTGTACATTTGGTCTGAGTCTGATTATACTCTTGTGTTCTCAGAGAACATTTTTTGAAGTTATGCAGCATTCTGCATTTTGTTGTGCAGTAAATAACTGTAAAAGTTATTATACCTCAACACAGTTCTTAAGCTAAAGGCCTGTTAGATGTTTAGTTAATTAAGAGTGTCTTTGGAAGTACTTCTCGGAGGCTGGATGCTCAAGGTGGTTTTTTTTTTTTTTTTTTTGGTTTTTTTATGTGGTTCCTCTGGAGGAAAATGTAACCTATCCGTGAGAGACTGTGATAAATTCTTCTGAGCATGTTTTTACATGTTTCAAACATTACCTTTCAATTCACTTTGAATAAATAGGGAATAACTTGGATAAATATTTGTGATTTACAATTGCAATAAAAATTGACTGAGTAATATTGTGTATTAAATTATGTGTAATAATATATTATTACACAAACATTCGATTTCCCAAAAATCCTGGAAGGGAGGTGACCCTCTAGAAACCAGCAAATCTCATTTTTGATGCACAATTACTGATATCCCTGATTATTTCCAGAATATGTTCATCACAATTGAACCCAGAGTCCCATGTACCAGAAAAAAAGAATTAAATAACAGATTTGATGTCCAAAGATTTAGGGGAGCATTTAGTCTCTATAACTTAAAGCTTTTTCCCATTGTTTATCCATGCATGTTTCTGTGTGTGCTATATGTTATGGGACTGCTACTGTATGATTGCCATGAGGTAGGTTGTTGTCATCAGTCTGCAGGCAACTCTAGGTCCTTTAGTCCTGCAGTAAATTTTCACCTTTGCCATCAGTTTCTCAAACCAACATAGCTGGCTCTGTCTGCATCATGGTTCCCCTGTCTAAACCCCAGCCCCCTGCCAAAGGGCCTTTTCCATACACGCCGGGCACAAAGTCAACTTTATCTGCAGCATCGGCCTGGGAAGCCTGCCCATCCACTTCCCAGCATGCAATGGCTCCCTTTGTCCACATAAGTGTTTCCTCCCCACCAGGACAGGGCAATGGCGTCAGAGCAGCCAGACCAATCATGTGTGTCCTGGGCTGCCCCTGCGGCCGTCTAGCCATAACAGCTGAGACTGTGAAAATCATGTGTAATCATGAGGAGAGGGGGGCTGGCAATTTTTCAGAGTTGCAGCACAAGTCCTGTGATTGTCTGCCAGGGGTATGACAGAGTGTCAAATACTAGATGCAAGCAGAAAATACAAGGTGCCAAAGCTGGTCTCAATTGCCGTAATTTTCGAGGCATGCAGCAGTAGCTCAAGGCAAGTAAGATGATAGACATTTGAGAGAGACAAAACCTATCACTAAAACCCCAAACCATGTTTTTTCAAAAACATTTCTTGAAATTGATATTTTAATTTACACTCTTGGGGGTAATGGGAAAACTGCTAAACAAAGCCTGGCTGATTCATGGAGACTAATGGAACTTTTTAGCCCACTACTTTTCTTAAGAAACTATACATACACATAAATGAGTTGCAATAAGTTAATGAAACATGGCAACAGCTTAATGATTTTTCCAAAGTCTCTGCAATGTGAATTAGGTTTACATGGCCATTGATGAAACCACATTGGGAAACCCAACCACGAAAATTAGATGAGAGTTATGAAAAAATCTGCACTTCAAGTGCCTGTGTTTCAATAGTTTTAAAGTTGAACTCCTTTACAGCTTTAATTATACATTTATATTAATGAAACTTTTACTTTTTGTTCCTTTCCAGAGATTCAGCTTTAATTCACCTTCTTTCATCTAATAGTAGCCTACTTATTGTTTTTTAGATTAGGTCATACTGTATAATTTCACTTGTCTTTAATTGACTGGATCCGGTGAGATTCTTGAAAGATGCTTTAGCCTTATCAAAAGTGATGTCACAATGGTTTTATTGAGCTTTCTTTCTGGATTTGAACTAAGTAACACGTATTAATCTGTCAAAAAAAAAATAGAAAACAGTTTCCCGCTTGCAACCATTGAGCTTTCTGAATGAGTGCACAGTCACAGGGACCACTAACTAAACTTTGCCTGGCTAATAGCTCAGGCTTAATTGACAAATGAGACAATTAGAACATCTGCAATTGTCATCTAATGAGTCCAGGTGTTTCAGGACTGAATAGATCACTTAATTCGGAACTGAATAGATCACTCGATACGGATGTCTCTAAATCACATGTAACACATATTTACATTCTAGAAAGTTAAGGAAAGGATAGAAAGTTAATCTGTGAATTAAATACCACCAAAGGGCAAAAAGTGATTATTGTTTATTTTTTAAATCTGCCTCCAAATTTACAGCATTGAGATATATATTTTAAGAGGCCATGTTTGCTGCTCCATTGGCCAGGGATAACAGGATTTTCTTTGGCCATAAGATAGTTTGAGAACTAGGATAATCATTTCCATCTGCTCCATTAGGAATAACATGCTTATGTATGAATGGTCTGTCCAAGTTTGGAGTAAACTTTATATTTGAAGCCATCTGTAAAGCCTTCAGAGCTTTTACATTAAGGTTTTTTTCTTCTGTTGGCAGTTTTTATTATTGGAATTTTTGCCATTGTTATTTATATGGAAAGTAGCTTGACAGATCAAATAGACTACTTCATAACACCTACTGTACTACACTGTAAAAATAGTTCTGTTAGATAAATTAAATTGTGCTTCATGTGGTCACATCTGACCTAACTGATTTCACTCAAGTGAATATAACTGGATAAACTTGACCACATTATTCCAGCAAATGTTATTTTCCTTAAGCTGCACATTATCACTTTTATAGTGTATGTATCATTCAGAGATAATAAAGGATATTTTCAACAGCTTTCAAAATTAATAAAAGTCCCCCTCCTTTTTTTCCAGATCTTTTTCATGACGTCTGTTTGGAGACAATCTAAAAAATGCAGCCTTGGGTGAGTTTTTACTGTCATAAGAAAACACAATATTTTTACTCGGAGCATTACAGCCATGTTGGTTCAAAGAGATTGAAAGCCAATTGACTAAAGACATAGCAACCTGCCATCCTACGTTTTAGGTCATGCAGTGTATTTCACATGCAGTTGCCAATATGACATAAACCCTTGCAATAAACACCCATCATACAATAATAAACATTTAAAAGAGCAAACACAGCTCTTTCTGAAAACATCTATTTGCATTTAGTTCAGACAAAATGCCCTCCTGGCTTTTATTGTGGCCTCTAACGCAATTAGTTTCTGCCTACATTTAAATGGCTACATCTAAACATCTCCACAGACACTAGAAGAGGAGCAGAGCCAGATCACATTCACGGCCCTGACCGATGTCGTGAGCCACCACATGAAACAACAGCCCAGATGATTCATGCGGAAAATGAACTCTATTATCTAGCCGTTGTAGTGACCCTGACAATTTTCTGTGTGTTTTTCATTATGTCAGTCACTTCATATGTTACACTTATTTCACATAATGAGCAGCACCATTTAAATGTGTGAACTCTTTGATGTGGGGATCATACTCGTCTAAAGTTGGTAACAATTTGCTGGCAAGAGGACAAATCCCGTCAACACCCATTATGCCATCTAATGGCAATGTGAACACACACACACACACAAACACACACATAGAACCTTTTCTGCCACAGGGTCATGTAAACAAAGGACACTATGTATCCACTGAAAGTCTGTTTTCTCAAGTGTATGAGTGAGCTTGGCAAATTATCCCTGTTAGCAGAGTGTGAAACAGGAGATGTGTGTTTCCAAAGCAGCATGGAACGAAGTATGTCAGTTTGCTGACTGGCTAGGTCTTAGCTGCTGTTTTAACATTTCATTTATGCATTGGCCAACACTTTTATCCAAAGCATTCAAGGTGTACATTTTTCCCCCTGGGAATCGAACCCATGACCTTGGCATTGTTAGCGCCATGCTCTACCAGATGAGCTACAGAAATACAAAATGTTGCTTCCTCACTTTCTCTTGGTCATCTCATCAATGGGCCAGCTGGAGGGATTCCTGGCAGAGTGATTTGGGATTATGACATAAAATCACATTGCCAGGGATTTCCAACCGGCTGTGAACTGTTTACTTCAAGAAAGTCTCCTTCAGTTGACCCTTCTTACACCCTGATGGATGAAGCCATCAAACCTGCCTCTTTTTCAAATCTAACAGAATGCATCAAAATCTTTCCCGCCATTCCCCGAGGACCATTAACCTACCCTCAGAATGAACCATGACTAAAGGATAAATAAGTATTTACTGTTATATATTGAAATAGAAATCTCATAGGTACCATATATGTTTTGTTTAGCCTCATTTGTTTAGCCTGCATAAACACTGGCTCTCAGTCTTATGACTGAGATTTTGGGAAACTAGACACATGATAGTTTATCATTCCATATGGACATATGTGGCCCAACGCATATAAAAAGCTGTGGCTTCGGCAGCTAACGCAGTCTTTGAAATGGGTGGCGCATGTGGTAGGTTCTGGAAATAGCGCCACACCACTTTGTTAAATAACTAGACACGTGAGGAAGAATGTGATAATGGATTCATTAAACAGGGCATGTAGTATAGTCTTTTATCTGAAAATGTTTTTGAAATGGAAGAAACAGGGTTGAGACAACAATGAGAATTCGAAATTTGTAGTGCTGAACAATTTTCTTTGTTCAAAATATTTATATTACAGATATATATATATATATATATATATATATATATATATATATATATATATATGTATAGATAGATAGATATGCAGTATATATAGGTTTTATCAGTATTATTCAAATTTAAATTTCGATAGACAGTGTGAATAAATAATATAAAATGAATGAATTCACCTCTTTAATGTATTTTATGTCCTAGGTTGGGTTGTAAACTAATAAGGATTTATCCCCAGCAACGAGTGAGTGACAAACAATTTTATTTACGGTGTACTGTATATAGACAATAATGAATTCTAGTGTCCAATGATAGCTTGGTCAATGCCTAGGGAACATCTGGATTTTGTATTTAGTTGCAAATATATGCTGATGTTTGATGAAGTTTCGTGAGGTGCAGGACTTAGCTCACTCTGTGAACAGATCTCGGAAATCCTATGTTCACAGTGGCTAAGTTCCGCTCCTCTGAGGCCTACACTCAAAATCATCCAAGAGGTGAGAACACAAACATGACGGCTGGCCGTGCTATGGCAAACCGGAAGAGGGACACGAACCTGATCCAAAGGAACTACAGGATCCTCAGACTCACCCGTCCTCTCAGATAGGGTGGTCTGGTCAAGTTGGCACTGAGCCAGAGAGCTATTCAACCTAACTGAATGGAGAAGAGGCAGTACTGAGCTTCAAATCCACTTAAGTCAAAAAAAAGAAAAAAAAAAAGAAAAAAGAAAAACACACACATTTAAAGTCTGTGCAATGGTTTTTCTGTACCTACTGGGCTGTAAATTAGGGACGGATTTGACCCAAGAAGTTAGCTAAATGTGACAACACCTCGCTATGGGGACATTTGGGAATGTCCTCATTTGGAAAAATGACTCATACTGTAAATAAATTAAATAATGTAAATATAAATAAATGTATTCTTTTAGGGGTAGGGTTTGGGTTAGTCTATAGGATGTATAATTAGCTGTATACACTCACTGAATACTTTATTAGGAATACCTGTACACCTACTTATTCATGCAATTATCTAATCAGCCAATTGTGTGGCAGCAGTGCAATGCATAAAATCCAATACGGGTCACGAGCTTCAGTTAATGTTCACATCAACCATCAGAATGAAGGCAAAATGTGATATCAGTGATTTCAACTGTGGCATGATTGTTTGTGCCAGACGAGCTGATAGAGTATTTCTGTAACTGCTGATTTCCTGGTATTTTCACGCACAACAGTCTCTAGAGTTTACTCAGAATAGTGCCAAAAACAAAAAAACATCCAGTGAATGGCAGTTTTGTGGATGGAAACACATTATTGATGAGAGAGGTCAACGGAGAATGGCTTGACTGGTTCGAGCTGACAGAAAGGCTACGGTAACTTAGATAACCTCTCTGTACAATTGTAGTGAGCAGAATAGCATCTCAGAATGCACAACACATTGTACCTTGAGGCAGATGAGCTATAACAGCAGAAGACCATGTCTGGCACTTTATTAGGACCAATTAATTGCACAGTGAGTGTTTGTAAAAAAAAAAAAAAATATATATATATATATATATATATATATATATATATATATATATATATATATATATATATATATATACATTACCGTTCAAAAGTTTAGGGCAGGGGTCGGCAACCTATGGCACGCGTTCCAGCATTGACACACGGAGGGGTAATCACTGTCAGCACAGCCACTGACCAGGAAAATAAGGTCACTTACTCATTCTTTCTTTCTTTCTTTCTTTCTTCACATTTTAGAATAATAGTAAAGTCATCACAACCATGGAATAATAGAAATGTAAATATGGGAATTATGTTGTGACTAAAAAAATCCAAAATAAATTAAAACTGTGTTATATTTTAGCATCTTCAAAGTGGCCACCCTTTGTCTAGATTTTGCAGAAATGTACTCTTGGCATTTTCTCAACCAACTTCTTGAGGTATCACCCTTGGATGCTTTTTAAACAGTATTGAAGGAGTTCCCATCTATATGCTGGGCACTTAGTAGCTGCTTTTCTTAATTATTTGGTCCAAGTCATCCATTTCAAAAACATATTTTTTTTTAAATAACATTTTTTTTTGTAATGAAATAAATTAATATGTTGGCACAATTATATTTTTGTCCACAAAACTAATTTCAAACTTTTAAGCATACGCCTTCAGATCAAAATGTTTTTAAGATCATGAGAAACATTTCAGGCAAGTGACCCCAAACTTTTGAATGATAGTGTATATATATATATATATATATATATATATATATATATATATATATATATATATATATATATATAAAAACATACACTGGAAGCCAAAAGTTTGGAATAATGTACAGATTGTGCTGTTTAGTTTTTGATTTTTGATCTGTCTTTTTTTTTTATTTTATTTTATTTTTTTATTTTTTTTATGTAAGACTTTGCAGATCTGATACAATATTTTTTCTGGTTTATATTTTTAAGAAATCTAGCTGGAAAGGCTCTGATATTGATCCTTTAATCAGAGGTGGGTAGAGCAGCCAAAAACTGTACTCAAGTAAAAGTACAATTACTTTTATTTATTATTCAAGTAGATTTGAATAATTAGATAATTACTCAAGTAGAAGTAAAAGTGCTAACATAATTACCTGAGTAAGAGTAAGACAGTATCCAATTAAAATATATATATTATACACATATATATATATATATATATATATATATATATATATATATATTGAA
Source organism: Myxocyprinus asiaticus (assembly GCF_019703515.2). NCBI lineage: Eukaryota > Metazoa > Chordata > Actinopteri > Cypriniformes > Catostomidae > Myxocyprinus > Myxocyprinus asiaticus. The sequence continues at coordinate 35,189,054 of NC_059349.1, forward strand.
AGTGAATGGTGACTGAGGCTGTCAGTCCCTAACATTCTGTTTAACAACTTTTGGGTTCCACAGAATATAGAAGGTTTGGAACAACATGAGGGTAGGGAAATGATGATGGAATATTAAATTATGGCTGAGCTATCACATTATAGAGATAGTTTGGCACCCATTCACTTGTATTGTATGGCCCAAAAGAGCTGAGAAATTCTTCTAAAAATCTTCATTTGTGTTCTGCAGAAGAATGGAAGTCATTCACATCTGGGATGGCATAAGGGTGAGTAAATGATAAGAGAATTTTCATTTTTGGTTGAACTATCCCTTTAAGGACTCTTGTCAGATCTGGATGAATTTGTCAATAAGAAGAGAGGTTTGGAAAACTATTACAGTGAAAATGTGAACAATGTCCCACAGGGAAATATAAACCAAAACAAGATCATGATTTACTAATGCCTATTTTCACTATTTCATAGCTTTTAGTTGTTAGTTCAGTGTAGTTACAATTTTCTGTGTTGAAAGAATTGAGATCATTAGTTCTGTACAGCAGTACCGCCACTCCCTAAACGCAGAGTACGCAGCCTGCGTAGGGCACCACACGAAGAAATGCTGTCTGTTCGTGCTCCTGTTGTCAATAACACGATCAGCGGAGCAAAAGGCTTTTACACTGAACGTGGATGTTTACATGGATTTATACAGTTAATCCACCCAAATTAGCTGCGATAGTTTCCAGTACACCTGTGAGGGCGTGGGTTAAATGCGTAAATACTGCTTATGACATGCGGATGCGGGACATAGCGCACTGATATATTGCTGCAGATTTAAAAATGTGCACTTAAAAACTGATGTCACAAGAGCCCATATTTACAGAATCACCCTGAAAATGACCATCACCATGTCACAGAAAAGCCTGCGTTATCATTAGAGCCAAAATTTACCACAGCGTGCTGCCTTAAATTAGAGCTGCAATTTTAATCTTGAAATATCCGCTTGTCTTGGTGTTAAATGAAGGCATTGCATGACAAAACTATTTTTTTTTTCACTGTGTGGAGCGAAGAAAGTGTTTCAATTTGAAGAGCTTGATGCTGCAGCAGAGATGGACTGTGACAGTCTAAGTCAGCGCGTGTAGCTGTGTGAATTTCTGCTGTCGTAAAAGTCCCATTCAATAATCTCTCAATAAAATACACATTAATTAAAATTAAACCCAGTAAAGTAATGACAGGAATGCCGCCCATTGTAATGAAGTAAAAGTACAGAATTTCATTCGAAATTTACTTGAGTGAGAGTGAAAAGTATCCACTTTTAAACCTTCTCTAAAAGTATTTTTTTTTTCCAAAAAGTTACTCAAGTAAATATAATAGAGTAAATGTAGTGTGTTACTACCCACCTCTGCCTCTAATGGATATAAGATTAATCAGAAGGAAAACATGGATGTTCCAATTCTTCATAAGAGCTTTGTAACAGGGAGAGGCCAGTGTGGGGTACAACCCTGGGTTCAACCTCCTGTGCCTACTGAGCTGATAACAGTTGATGTATTTAACACTGGCTCAGTTCAGCAGGAACCGGAGTTAAGCCCCTTAAAGACCAAGGAAGCTTTCGAAGACTCTGTGGTTTACTGAAAGTGCTGTCATCTCTGTGGATCTTACTCCAAAGAGTCAATTTGATGTTATCTGGCAAGATCTAAAGACCATGGAGGAAGGCTGCTCCTGTAATTTGAGTCTTAAACAAATAATAGGAGCAGAGTTTTTCCAGATACATTTCCAACTGGATCACTTGCACCAGGCTATGTAATAATTCATCTAATTAGCTGTTAATATGTCAATCTTACGTAAAGAACTCTATCATGTTTCATCTTAACAAGGGAATTATAGAGTATTATGAACTGCAAGACTACAAAAAGAAAAGATATAAAGAACACAATAAATTTAAAAAAAAAAACATTTCAAACTGGCATTAAGTTCTATTTTTTGTCTGAATTCATACACTGTAAAAAAACTGGTTTTACAAGATTTAACAGTAATTTGTTACAATAAAATACTGTATTCAGGATTTTACTGTCAAAACATTATAGGCTATGTCATTTTCTGTCATAACACAACAAATTACTGGTAAAATTTGCAATATTGTAATTTTTAGTACAGTAATATAATGGGTTGTAATGCTATCGTGGTGAGCTGATGGTTGATATCTCTAGTGAACTATTTATTATGACTTGATGACTTGTCAACCAGAGATATCAACACTCAGCATACAAACAGAACAATGGTGACAATCAACGATTACAATTTTTAATAAAACAAGTAAATACTGAAATTGATAAGTACTAGCAAAGTACTGTACAAGAGACTACTGTAATGAAGACAGCTAATTAATGTGATTCTTCAGCAGTTGCCATTTACTTGTAATAAAATGTTGTACTACTACTGTGAAAATTACTGTGAAAATACTGCAACTATTAGCTTGGTTATACTGTAAATTCACCCAAAAAAAAAAACAAACAAAAATTCCAGTGTGCCAAAGGAGCACAATAACAAAAACATCACATGCCATCCATACACCGTCTTCTTAATCAGCCTTGCTGTTGAGGAAAGTATCAAATGATGAGACAAGAAGAGGGACATTTAGGTTTACAAAGCACACAGATTTATTGCAGCTGTGGACCCTCCACAGTTATATAATAAGCGTTTAGGCAGCTTGCGTGTGACTAGATCATCTTCTCTTCATCCTCTCACGCTCAAAGAGAGCAGGGACAGATGGCTTTTTGTTAGAGATATATGGTTTGTGAGTTTAAGCCAAACTTTCTGTCATGAAGAAGTAAAAGACTGTCACAACTATCCGTAACTGAACCCTCAAATTTTAAATTTATTTGTTGCTTTTTCCCTGCTCTATGCGTCTCACCAGCCTGATGTCAATTAACCGGCTGTCAAGGCGAGTGGGTTGCGGTAGACTGTGTGTGTTGTTTAGCTTGATAAAAGTGGATTCAGATACACAGCACCAGCCCAGGACTAAGAGTCAGCCTTTCTCAGGGAAGGCAGGGTGCATGAATTCACAAAGTGAAGGAATTGTGAAGAATGAGGAATTACCTCTCTACTTATTAAGCTATCTGGACTAAACCAACATGATACTCTCCTTTGTAACAAAAGCCTCAAGAAGAGTGAATTTCAAACCAGTGTTTAGCTCTTTTAATCAAAACACGGATGGAACACAGACTGCAAAGATCAGAGAATTTTCAATACAAAAATCATACACCAAGTTACACTGGAATACAACATTCAAGATTAGATCAAAACTAGGCAACACAGCAGGGGTATAGCAACATATTTGGACACTTTGGGCCACTTCATTGACACTTCAAAATGTATTCATTTCATTGCATTAGGATACTAATTTTTTTGTTAAAAAATAACAAAATGTTATTAATGAGAGAGTGCAACAAAAATCCATCTTCCAAACCATGTCTTTACCCAGATACACTTTGATAAATCTATAATAATGATTTATATTTTAGAGCTGTCGGGATGGATTTCACGGGAAATTACATACATACTTCATTCGCCAGTGTGTGTTGACATCATATCCGTACACAGAGAAAATAAGCTCCGGCTACTGTAGCGCGTGTATGGTGTGGGAGTAGCTGAAAGTTTGTCACAACGAACGAGAAAAATTTGCCATGGTTCATCCAAAATGGCAAACCCAGAGGAATCACCAGTTGTAAAAACAAAGAAACCCCAAACAGAGCAGAGTCTACAAGCAAAAAGAGAAAGTGAGAGAGTCCGTAATAAAACCTGAATCAACATCGGCTTGGCTTTTCAGAGATGGCGACAACTCCGAGATCTGAAAGGATTTAAAAGCAACCCAGAAATGGCTTTTTTCTTACTCAACAGGTAAGATATTTTATTGATATGGTTTATGTACAATTGTGTAAGTAGTAAAATACAATAATTATACTGTAATCGGTGAAGAACTTTTCACTTGCTAGCACATGTGTATTTGTCTTTATAATGGCAATAATTTATATAAATAAATCCTTTAGTCCTAGGCTAGCCAAGGACATGTGAGCACTGAAATGATGTTGACCACTGGTTGGTAACAATGACAATCTATAAATTAGTTACAACCATGGTCTATTTGGCCAGAATATCCTGCAGTTATAAAAACTTTACAACGTTTGAACTTATCAGACTAGCAATCATTGTGTCTAATGTTAACAAACTTTGCCTAACTTTTGTAACATCATTTATTTCAAAACATCAATAATTTCCAATAAGTTAAAACAACAGCATCAAATATGACACTTACAGTATCTGCTCAGAAGACATGTTTTCGGATATCCATCTTTTCCTTTCTTTCATTATTTATTTGTCCATTTGCTCTGATAAGATGTCCTGTATCCAGTGTACACCATTGCCTCGAACCACATTCATCCACGGAGAGGAGCAGAGCTGAAGCACAACTTGCGTCATTACCAAAACAATGGTCTTCCGCAAGACACGTGCAGTTTTATTTTTTAACCACTAGAGGGCCAAAAGTTACATAGTGTAGCTATGTTATCTACTGAATCCTATCTGGCTAAGCGGGAATGTGATCGTGGTCAAGTGAAAACTAGAGTGAACATTGGCAGGGTATTTGATTCCTGGAGGGACCCAAAACCGACTCTGAATTGGCGTTCTTCTTATTGGACAGGTAAGCTTACATGACCACAAAGCATGTGAAATATAGTGCCATAAGGATCATTTTAGATAACTTGATCTTGCCTGCTAACACTGATGAATTGCAAGCTACCTTGCTTCGTAACTTTCAAATAATTTCAATGATCTTCTCTTTATACTAAAAGTCAGGTTAATGTCAATGTTAATCTGTAATTATTCAGCAAGGTAAACTACAATAATACATTAAATGAATGCTAGACAATGTTCAAGATCATGCAAAAAAGCTCCATTCATTAGTGTAATATAACTTGGTTATACAGAAAATATATACACTATATTATTATAAAACAATAGCGCATCGATATATCAAGATGACAGTTGTGATGGAATCACTTCAATACTGAATTGTGTCAACATATTTATAATGTACAGTCTATTTTATAAACAGCTACTGTCATCATCCACCAAATTTAGCTAATAGCTATTGATAAAGCTGGCTAGCTAGCTAACGACGACATAGGCTATCATATAAATGCAGTCAATGTATCATGCTAAGAAAAGTGATTACTTCAAACTACAGTCTCGCATAGCCAGACCTATATCCACACTTTGTTTTAGCCCTGTTCCAGCACTGGAGGGTCAAATATAATATACAGTCTCAAAGTTTGTATCATAACTGTGTCATTTTAATTATGCTACTTCATCTGTCAGCATGATGCCGCTGAATCACGTTCAGCCTCTTTGTACGTTACGTCACTGTTTTGGTCGATGCTCGCTCGCATCCCTATGGAGTGTGTGCGCGAGCACGAGCAACAGGTAGCTGGCTACAGTTCACTTAATGGCCACAGGTGTCATTAATAACAAGGGTTTCTGAATCTTACATACTGCACCTTTAATATAAATAAATACACAAAGGAAACAGGACAGAGCATAATAATCAATCTTAGCGACTCCCAGTGGTTGCTGTTGAAAATCCGTCATAATACGTGACATCCTTAATGAAAATGAAAGCTTTTATTTTATTACCAGAACATTCTAGACAAGTTAACACTGTTGTAAAAATTAAATAAAGCATTACTTCCCACAATCATGTTGATGGTAAGATTCGAGATAATGTGTTTCACTGATTAGACTAAGTCATGAATTGTAAGCACTTAGAATTTACAGATATCACCAAGAAATGAAATGCAAATGGAAACATTTGGGCTGTGTCCGAAAATTGAGAAATGCTGCCTGCGTAGCCTTCACTGCCTTAGATATCTCAAAATCCTGAGCATGCAATTCAGTGGTGGGTGGAAAGAATAAAATGGCAAAGGGTTCACATGATCACAAGGCAAATTGACATGTTGCTTTCAAATTCATGTTCCCTGAAATCAACCCCATTTAGGTGAATTACTGACAATCAGCATCCACCATCAGGCATTTTTGCATTAATTCAAGCATGAACACTCACAAAGATAGTTTCAAGATTCACGCATTTAAATTTCATAACAAATTTCCATCAAATTGAATTGTTATCTTTCACAAAATTCAATAAAAAACTAATGATTTTTAGTTTTATTAATTAAATTTTGTTAAAGGTTACATAAAATTTGATGGAAATGTATTATGAAATTGAAATGCGTAAATCTTAAAAATAGCAAGTCTTAAATATTTTTAGAGTGAATAAATTCCGTCTAGTGAAACTGAGACTTGAGATCTGGTCCCATGTGATCCAGAAGTAATCACATTCGCATAAATAATTGTGAGTGTGATTCGAAGGTTGCATTTTTGCTCTAAAATATAGTTTTTATTCCACTGATGGTTAGGTTTAGGGTTGGGATTTGGGTTAGGGGGTAGAGTTAAAAAAAAAAAAAAAATGAATTCCTGTTTACTTTATTAGATCATTTACAACTAAAATGTGCCACTTTATAGAAATTTTTCCGCAATGGAAGAAAGGTGCCTCTGATTGTTCCTTGCAGGGTACTTAGCTTTACAGGCTCCATATGGTTAGGATGAGGATGGCGGCAGGATTCGGGCATCTGCTACCTCCCAGGTACAAACTGAGACCCCTTTGTACAATGGGTACATTTTACCTGGAAACTGGAGCTCACAAGTGCCCATACGTTCAACAACACTTCCAGAGTCGGCCTGTCTGTGAAGTCATTAGCCCCTTTCACACATGCAACCAGGTAAATTACAGGAAAATCGTTGGGTTGCCTTTACTGGTAAATGTACCACATGTGCTGTTCACACATAGGTACTTCTGATAGAACATCTCATTAAGGGAAATTACTAGAGCAAAATTTAACAGTGTTTTAAAAATATTGTGTTCACACCTGACCTCAAACATGAAATTTGCAGTAATTTTGTCCATTCACATTGTCAGCGACTTTGTTTGCTAGATGTCGCTAATCTCTGTACTCTATGTCACTAGTGGGCATTCCTACTGCTGTTCTCTAATGTTATTGGTAGGCTACACAACTGGCCATAGCTTAAAATCTGATCACAGATGAGATATATTGCAGGTAAGACTAAATGTTTTTATATAACCTGCAGCAGTGCTCAATGCATCATTTCATTAAAAAGACAATCGATCGATGAATTTATTAATCAAATTTACTCAGAATGCCGACAATTATTTTTTTATTATATACATGTATTTGGTTAATGTATAGAACAGTGAAATCGATGACAACATTAACTTCTCCATCTTTCCTGCACATGACTTAGTTTCTCACAGGGGATGGACTGTGTGAGCTTCACCATCTTCACTCCTATTGGTACGATATTGCTCTGCATTTCCATAAAGTTAAACTTTTCTCAACTTTTTCGCATCTCTTGACACGCCTACATCCTGTTGTGAATGTTCGCTGTTGCTCGTGTCACCGGAAGTTGCCAGCTTTCATTGAAACTGAATAGTTTCCTGTCGCTTTGTGGCAGCGAGTCGCTGACAATGTGAACAGGGCATTAGCTAAATGGTCAAGATGAGGATAGTATGATTGCATAACCTAGGAAACATTATTTTGTTACCAAACTTGTTTTGTCGCAAACAAAATGAAAAACAAAATCTTCAACTAGTTTAATAAAAAAATGTTTAAAGGTGCTGTATGTAATATTGACAACAAGCGCTTGAAATGGGCACTGCAGTCCAAATTCGAAATATTGGAGAGTTGTCTGCCCCGCCCCAGACTCCAAGCTTATGCGGGTTGCCAGAATGAGGACCCTCGTAGCTAAAAAGAATATGCCATAATCAATCTATGTACACAGAAAATTGTACACCGTTGAACTAAAATATCTACCTAGCAAACTAACGCTAGCAACATTTCACCACATTTATGGATTCAGTCACAAAATACAATAAACTCTTCTAAAACAGATGTAAGGTTTACATTAGATTAGATAGATAAAAACTGTAGCAAGTTGCTAGGGAGGGGCATGAGTAATGTTACTCGATTTGGACATCAGTATTCATTAAACGTATAGGGTAATCTCATTCAAAAATTGAGTCAATTTTGAGTCAAGCTTGTGGTTTCTGTCGTATTTTTCTGTCACACTGGTTGTTGCCGAGGTAGTAAACAGCCGTGGGCCGTCCGCTCCGCCACATTAGTCGGGATCACTTCACCGGCTGTGTCTCGCTGCCTTGAAACCAGGCTACACATGAAACACTGAGTATGAATGCAAGTACTCAAATGTTGAATTTACTCAAAATGTGCATCCCTACTAGTAGCCGAGATAAATTAGATAGCTAATTTTAGGTGACGCTCAATGCTTACCTGTTAAGGAGAAAATTAGCCAACTCAGCATCAGTTTTAAGTTTTAAAGGATTTCTGGGCTTTAAGCTGTCTCCATCTTCCAAAGACATCTCCAATATTTATCCTTGTTTTACTACGCCTCTGGTCATAGTGGTTTTTAGATGGATGGCGTGGCTTTTTAGGTCGAGGGGAATCTATTATGATCCATGACTTGTTCAAATCTGGCAACCCGGTGGTGTCGAAATATTGTTGGTGAGTGGGTGGGTTCACACAGGCCAAAACATAAACAGAAATTACCCAGAATGGAAACTTCAAAGTAGAATATACTAGCATTGTTATCAGAGAAGCCAGTATTTCAACTTAGCATGTTTCCTAATTCTCTAATGACATATTATGGTCATTTTATGATTTATTACAGTAAAAATATTACATATAGCACCTTTAAAAACATGAATGTAATTCAGTGCAATATAATGCAGTTTATGACAAATGAAACAGCACTAAATAGAACAGCATAGCAAAAAACACTTTGTTGTTGTTGTTTTTTCTCAGAATTTCTCACATCAGATTAATTTCTTTGCTCATTGTGGAAAATTTTACATTTCCATGTCAACTGAACGGTAGGTTACTCATACAGTATATTAGATACTTAAAAAATACAGTATAGAAAAAGGATAGTATTGTGTTAAATATTGTAACATTCTGCTGCAGCAGACTTTTTCTGCCACACATATTCAAGGTACGTATGAGAGTCTAGGATTTTGTGATTTTTTTGTAAGTAATTATGAACAATCCATTAAACTGTGTTTTCATTCTGGGTTTCCTTCAGGTGGTTTTGGTGGTGGGTGGCATATGTAATTTAGTTGGATAAGGCAGCCTACTCTGTCATGGCCAAATCCAGTCATCTAACTATTCCACTGCCCAATGGCAATTAAAGTAGGAGGAGAGAAATTAAGGAGAAATGGTTCTATTTGTCAGACAGAACTTTGTCTGGAGCTTAACTAACTGAACTATGAATGATTTTAAATTAACTTTTGGAATAATGCAAAATGATGAGATCTAGTATGTATGTATTTTCAGTTCAATAACGAATGCTCTGTTTGCGGTTGCAGTGCCTATAAAAAGTATTCATTACTGAGATGGGAAAGACTGTGCATACAACTGTTGCCCAGGTTCTTCATCAGTCACAGCTTTTTGGGAGTATGAAATCTCGGCTAGAGTTTGCCAGAAGGCATGTGGGAGACTCTAAAGTCAGCTGGAAGAAGATTCTATGGTCTGATAAGACCAAAATTGAGCTTTTTGGCCATCAAACCAGACGCTATGTTTGGCACGAACCGAAAACAGCACATAATCAAAAATACACCATCCCCACCATGAAGCACGGTGGTGGTAGCATCATGCTGTGGGGATGCTTCTCTGCATCAAGCCCTGGAAGGACTGTAAAGGTAGAGGGTAGAATTAATGCTGCAAAATACAGGGAAATCCTGGAGGAAAACCTGAAGCAGTCTGCAAGAGAACTGAGACTTGGGAGAAGATTTGTTTTCCAGCAAGACAACAATCCCAATCATACAGACAAAGCTACACAAGAATGGTTTCAAAACAACGCTGTAAATGTCCTGGAGTGGCCAAGTCAGAGTCCAGACCTTAACCCAAATAAAAATCTGTGGATGGACTTGAAAAAGGCTGTGCACTCACGATACCCACAAAACCGGACAGAGCTTGAGCAGTTTTGCAAAGAAGAATGGGGAAAAATTGAAGTGTCCAGATGTGCCATGTTGATAGAAACCCATCCACATTGGCTCAAGGCTGTAATTGCTGCCAAAGGTGCATCTACATACTTACTTGAAGGGGGTGAATACTTATACAACCAAGTATTTTGTGTTTAATTTTTTAATTTTATTTTAATTTTATTTATTTTTTATAAATTTAGACTAATTGGTAGAAATGTGTTTTGACTTAGGTATGAAAGTCTTTTTTCTGTTGATCAGTGTAAAAAAAAATCATAATTTCACTTTGATTCAATATTAAAAACAATAAAATATATAAACATCCATATTTTTATAGGCACTGTAAGTAAGGAGGCTAAAACAAGCTCTAAATCTCAGTTACTAGAATGGAGAAACAATTCCAAAGCTTCATTGAGCATAAAGACTATGCAAGCGATGTTATATTTTAGTGTTAACTTTTCAGTTTTTACTCTCACACAAATGCAATGACATTTGGACTGGTTAGATTTTGTTAAGGAAAACCATAACATCTACCGATGCAGAAAATTAAACATTATATTAAGGATAAGTACTAAAACTTGTCAATAACACCCAAACACACAATGATATGGTGACCATATGGTACATGTATGCATCCATGCCTCATTGAGTCCACTAAATCCACAGGAATGAAAACAATTTATCTAGCATCTAAATCTGAATGCTTGGCATGATGTGTTTGGCACTACAAGGTGAGACAGAGTTTAGCTATTATGCCACCCGCAGCTGGAACCAGCTTCCATAAGGGGTCAGGTGTGCTCCAACAGTAGCCACATTCAAGTCCAGTCTAAAAAACACATATTTTTATCTGTGCATTTATTCACTGAGCACTGTGCTGCACTTACTGATTATACAGCATCATTTTATTTCTTCATTCTTTTTCTTTTCTTTTTTATTCATTTTAATAATTTTTACTTTTTTAAATTTATTTTATAACTTTGTATTCCTATTTCTTGTTCTTAATTGGTTTTAAAATTTATTTTATCTTGTATTTCACTCTGAATTGCCATTGTGAAATGTGCTACATAAACTTGCCTTGCCTTGCCTTACTACAATTATGAATGCAAAAATTTGCATGGCTATCTACTGCCCATTTATGTGAAGAAACTACAAAGTCAGCAGTAAAACTAAATCAGTTGTGTTACTTGTGTATGAAAGGATCGGCTTGAACAGACAGGCAGCTTTACTTTTTGCCAACTTTCCTCTTCTCTGCCACCCACCAGTCTTCTCCACGTAGTGTTTCTTTTGGATATTCCAGAGAACTGCAGTCAAAAAAAAAACAAAAAAAAAAACTGCTTTTAATCAGCACAGTGTGGTTCTTGAGTTTAGACCCCTATCACCAGGGGTCCACCACTTTGAAAGTCACCCTCTGTTGCTCTGTTTTTTTCCCTCCTGGAAGTTGTGTGGGCTACATGCCCCCTTAAAGCACATGGAACCTCTGTTTCATCTGCCAGCGTGGTTCCCATTTTTTCAATAAAATGGAAGAACAAATGTGGCTTTTCAATATAACAGAAAGGGACTAAGAGATTAAGATGCATTACATCACTCGATTCAACCCAGCAGTTAAGTAGAGTTCTTCTCTGTGTACGTCTGTGTTCCTGAGCAGTGCCAGCTCAAGCCCCAGTGATTTTCACTGAACTCAGACTGATGAATGGGTGGAGGAGATGGCAGTGTCATCTCATGAAAAGTTTTTGATTTGACAAAGATCAGATTGGATAACAATCATACACATTAAAGAGCCTAGGCCTCCAGCAAAGCTTACAGCAATGTTCCAATGTGTGAAACATTAATCAATTTATATGTACAAAGTAAACACATACATACACACAGACACACACATACAGTATATACAGTATATATACACTCACTAAGCACTTTATTAGAAACACCTTTGCACCTACTTATGCATGTGATTATCTAATCAGCCAATAGTGTGGCAGCAGTGCAATGCATAAAATCATGCAGATACAGGTCAGGAGCTTCAGTTAATGTTCACATCAACCATCAGAATGGGGAATGTTATTGATGTAATTGATATTAATATTTCAACCATGGCATGATTGTTGGTGCCAGACAGGCTGGTTTGAATATTTCTGTAACTGCTGATCTCCTGGGATTTTCATGGACAACAGTCTCTAGAGTTTACTCAGAATGTTGCCAAAAACAAAAAACATCCAGTGAGCGGCAGTTCTGCAGAAGGATGAGAGAGGTCAACGGAGAATGGTCAGACTGGTTCGAGCTGACAGAAAGGCTACGGTCACTCAGAAAACCACTCTGTACAGTTGTACTGAGCAGACTAGCATCTTAGAATGCACAAGACATCGAACCTTGAGGCGGATGGGCTACAACAACAGAAGATCACACTGGCAATTTATTAGGACCATAGTGTTCCTAATAAAGTAATACATGAGTGTATCTTATATATATATATATATATATATAGTTGTGCTCAAATGTTTGCATACCCTTTTTAAAGAAAACATGAGTGAGCAGGCAAAACACATTTCTTTTATTTCTTTTGGGATTCATATTCAACTGTAGGTTATAACAGAATGGCACAATGATAAAACAAAACATGGCAACAAAGAAAAAAATGAAATGACCCCTGTTCAAAAGTCGGCATACCCTTAGTTCTTAATAATGTGTATTGCCCCCTTTTAGCATCAATGACAGCGAGCAGTCTTTTGTAATAGCTGTCTATGAGGCCCCAAATTCTTGCAGGTGGTATAGCTGCCCATTCGTCTTGGCAAAATGCCTCTAGGTCATGCAAAGTCTTTGGTCGTCTTGCAAGAACCGCACGTTTGAGATCTCCCCAGAGTGGCTCGATGATATTAAGGTCAGGAGACTGTGATGGCCACTCCAGAACCTTCACCTTTTTCTGCTGTAACCAGTGGAGGGTCAACTTGGCCTTGTGCTTAGGGTCATTGTCGTGCTGGAATGTCCAAGAGCGTCCCATGCACAGCTTTCGTGCAGAAGAATGTAAATTGTCTGCCAGTATTTTCTGATAACATGCTGCATTCATTTTGCCATCAATTTTCACAAGATTCCCTGTGCCTTTAGAGCTCACACACCCCCAAAACATCAGTGAGCCTCCACCATGCTTCACAGTGGAGATGGTATTCTTTTCACTATAGGCCTTGTTGACCCCTCTCCAAACATAGCGCTTATGGTTGTGACCATAAAGCTCTATTTTGGTCTCGTCACTCCAAATTACAATGTGCCAGAAGCTGTGAGGCGTGTCAAGGTGTTGTCGGGTATATTGTAACCGGGCTTTTTTGTGGCATTGGCGCAGTAAAGGCTTCTTTCTGGCAACTCGACCATGCAGCTAATTTTTGTTCAAGTATCGTAGTATTGTGCTCCTTGAAACAACCACACCGTCTTTTTCCGCAGCCTATATTTATCCTGAGGTTACCTGTGGGTTTTTCTTTGTATCCCGAACAATTAATCTGGCAGTTGTGGCTGAAATCTTTCTTGGTCTACCTGACCTTGGCTTGGTATCAAGAGATCCCTGAATTTTCCACTTCTTAATAAGTGATTGAACAGTATTGACTGGCATTTTCAAGGCTTTGGATATCTTTTTATATCCTTTTCCATCTTTATAAAGTTCCATTACCTTGTTACACAGGTCTTTTGACAGTTCTTTTCTGCTCCCCATGGCTCAGTATCAAGCCTGCTCAGTGCATCCATGTGAGAGCTAACAAACTCATTGACTATTTATACACAGACACTAATTACAATTTAAAAAGCCACAGGTGTGGGAAATTAACCTTTAATTGCCATTTAAACCTGTGTGTGTGACCTTGTGTGTCTGTAACAAGGCCAAACATTCAAGGGTATGTAAACTTTTGATCAGGACCATTTGGGTGATTTCTGTTATCATTATGATTTAAAAAGGAGCAAAACAACTATGTGATAATAAATGGCTTCATGTGATCACTATCCTTAAATAAAAGACAGTCTTTTTGCATGATCAGTCATATTTTCAAAATCAATGCCAAAATTTCACAATTTCTGCCAGGGTATGCAAACTTTTGAGCACAAATGTGTGTGTGTATATATATATATATATATATATATATATATATATATATATATATATATATATATATATATTATGCCTGCACGAATCATGTAGCGATTAATTTTATCATTGCAATTACGATTAAAATGTATTTCAAAATAGGTATATACTGTGTATACTGTATAAGGTATTTATAAGGTTTTAAATGAGCATTCCAGCTAATACAGGATGACTATTTGTTATATGTTATTTCCGTCGCATAACGTCTTTTGGGTATATGCAAATGGAGAATTGTCATATCTATTTTTATTTTTTTATGAACAGCAAGATTTTAGGTTAGAATTTATAAGAATGTATAAGGGAAAGTGAATACTTTAGGTGCCCTGAATGGTCACTATTTCTCCTCAAGTTTTTCATAATTTTAATCACCTTTTTGAATTCACTTATGCATTTTAAATCATCCTGCTCATCCATCAAGTTCCATTATCAACCTCTTACAACATGCTAGACATTTACATTATATTTAAATGCATTCATTTGGCAGGCGCTTATATGCAAAGTGACTTATAATGCATTGAAGGTATACATTTTATCAGTTTGTGTGTTCCCTAGGAAAAAAAGGTAATGCTGCAAAATTATGTTATGAGTTATTTATATTATGAGCAAATTAAAGTGTTCTTTGACCTTGGATGCATGTAAATCTATTGTATGAGACCATTAAAACAAAATTAGGCACGTTTAAAAACCATAATAGGTGCTCTTTAAATTATGACCTTGATGTTGCAAACACCACTCTTTACCAGCTGAGCTACAGAAACAGCTTACAAATTAAAAAAAGAAAACATACTGTTGACCTTAACAGTTTCCATGACAACAACAAAATGTTCCTACTGAATTAGACTTCTGAATAAGCAACAGAAAACATAGCTACTATAATGAAAACCAGCACATCCCAAGCTGTGTGCATTTCTATCAGAAGACAGCATGAACGTGTATGTGATGTGATTGTGTGTGAGAGGAGAGGGTAATTATCCTGAATGCATGCATACTGTGGCAAAAGAGGGTGGGACAGCTTGGATGTTGCCTTGTAATTAGACAGTACTTCTATGTTTTTTTAAGTTACCTCAATGTCATCTCAATATAGGCAAGCACAGCAGATGGGCAATCGAAGAGAGGGGACCTCAAATAACGATGATGTTTCTTTCAAGCCTGATGACAAACTTTCTCATTAGACGGCTGTTACTTTCCTCTGATAAATATACATTATGGGGAATTATGAATTATGACAATATATATAAAGAAAACATACATTTAAGGATCTCTTCAGCTTCAGATCTACATTGGTGTCCATATTGAAAATCCTGGATTCAAAATCTCAATTAAACCTGGAAATAAACAGAACATGTAAAAAAAAATACATTAAAAAAATAAATAAATAAATAAAAATAAAAAAAGTTCAGATTTAAAGGAGTTATGACCTACTTTTTTTTTTTTTTTCTTATTTTATTATTTTCCCTGGTGTCTACTTATAATATTTGTAAAGATTTTTTTGTTTGTTTTTTTCATAAATTTGTAATATATTGTTATTTTCCACCCTGTATCTGGCCCTCTGATTCAAATGCTGCATTTCTGCCTCAGCGTCTAAAATTAAGGTAAACACCCACTGTTATGATTGGCTAACATCGTGCAGCCCCTTCAATACAGTCATATATGAAACTCAATCGGAAGAGAGCATGAACCAGCTCCACAACAACAAAACCTATATTTCAGGGTTTAAACATCCAACACACCTCCAAAATCACAACAAAAATACAAAATAACAAAAGCAGGTCAGCTAAACACATTGCATCTGAATGTATCAAACTGTTCACTCAAGCCCAGCTGCACCAAACTGGCAACAGATTTAACATTCATGAGTGAAACTGGTTACTGACGGTTTTTTATTCAGGTCCAATAGTGATTTAACTGCCCACCTCTTTAAGTAATAGTTCCTTTGAAAAGCCTGTATCGATATAATGTGCCACGCACACATATAATTCATGCTGTAATGAGCCTAACACACATATATAATCCTGCAGACACACACGATCGGGAACTTTGTTAAACTTTAGTCACTCTTTCCTGATGTTGGGATGCTTCAACAGGGGCCAAAGCAGAGACACTGGTCTTCACAGGCATGACATCTCGCATCTTCCATCGTATGTTTACGATAGTTGAGACACGGTTCTCGCAGCCAGAGGCAGCAGTGGAATCTAGCAGCACAAGACACATTTTTAAAAGTTGAACTCTAAAAAATGCATGTTTACATTGACCAACAATTAAAAATAGCATAGATGGGGCAAGAACACATCCAGGACACGTGTAAACCCAAAACAATGCAGCAGACTGAAGCAGACTAGGGGTCTCCTATTAAAAGTTATAACTTGACACAGTTTCTTTTAAAAGTGGCACTCATAGCATGACGTATGACAACAGTAAAAGCCATTTGTTTAGTGCATGTTTATAAAAACATTTAAAAATTGCCCAGATGGGCATAAGAAGGTAAGTCCCCTTTGGTGTGGAGGAACAGAAGGCCAATCTGACCTCTTCCCTCCTCTTTAGCCACCTAAGCGCCAGTGGGCAGGTCCAAAGGTGTGATGATATACACTACCGGTCAAAACTTTTGAAACACTTGACTGAAATGTTTCTCATGATCTTAAAAATCTTTTGATCTGAAGGCGTATGCTTAAATGTTTGAAATTAGTTTTGTAGACAAAAGCATAATTGTGCCACCATATTAATTTATTTCATTATAAAACTAAAATTTAATTTAAAAAAAAAGGTTTTGAAATTGATGACTTGGACCAAATAATAAACAAATGCAGCCAATAAGTGCCCAGCATAGATGGGAAGTCCTTCAATACTGTTTAAAAAGCATCCCAGGGTGATACCTCAAGAAGTTGGCTGAGAAAATGTCAAGAGTACATTTCTGAAAATTCTAGGCAACGGGTGACTACTTTGAAGATGCTAAAATATAACACAGTTTTGATTTATTTTGGATTTTGTTTAGTCACAACATAATTCCCATAGTTCCATTTATGTTATTCCATAGTTTTGATGACTTTACTATTATTCTAAAATGTAAAATAAATAAATAAATAAATATATATATAAGAAAGAATGAGTAAGTGTTTCAGAATCAGAATCAGAATCAGCTTTATTCCCAAGTATGCTTACACATACAAGGAATTTGTCTCGGTGACAGGAGCTTCCAGTGCACAACAATACAAAAAACAAACAAAAAACAGCAGCAAGATAATAATAAAAGAATAATTATACACATACGTACATACACACACAGACACACACATACATAGATACACACATACACATACATAGTGCAACTCTAATACAAATCTGTTATCTGTTATGTACAGTGCAAAATACAATTCTGTTATGTACAGTGCTTTTTTTTCTCCTGAGGAATGAAATGGCAGAAGAGATAGATGTTGGATAAATATAAAAAAGACTAAACTGTGTATTGCACATAATTATTGCTCAATGGGACAATTTTAACTGTTCATGAGATGGATAGCCTGAGGAAAAAACTGTTCCTGTGCCTGACGGTTCTGGTGCTCAGAGCTCTGAAGCATCGGCCAGAAGGCAACAGTTCAAAAAGGTAATGGGCAGGGTGAGTGGGGTCCAGAGTGATTTTTCCAGCCTTTTTCCTTTCTCTGGAAGTGTATAGTTCTTGAGGGAGGGCAGGGGGCAACCAATAATCCTCTCAGCAGTCCGAACTGTCCTTTGTAGTCTTCTGATATCTGATTTCATAGCTGAACCAAACCAGACAGTTATTGAAGTGCAGAGGACAGACTCAATGACTGCTGAGTAGAACTGTATCAGCAGCGCCTGTGGCAGGTTGAACTTCCTCAGCTGGCGTAGGAAGTACAACCTCTGCTGGGCCTTTTTCAATTTGTCAATGTGTGTCTCCCACTTCAGGTCCTGTGAGATGGTAGTGCCCAGGAACCTGAATGACTCCACTGCTGCCACAGTGCTGTTTATTGTGGTGAGGGGGGTGAGTGTTGGGGTGTTCCTCCTAAAGTCCACAATCATCTCCACCGTTTTGAGCATGTTCAGTTCAAGGTTGTTATGACTGCACCAGACAGCCAGCCGTTCAGCCTCCCTTCTGCATGCAGACTCATCGTCATCTCGGATGAGGCCGATGACAGTGGTGTCATCTGCAAACTTCAGGAGCTTGACAGAGGGGTCCTTGACGATGCAGTCATTGGTGTAGAGGGAGAAGATTAGTGGGGAGAGCACACATCCCTTGGGGGCACCAGTGCTGATTGAACAGGTGCTGGAAATGAATATCCCATCTCACAAGCTGCTGCCTGTCCGTCAGAAAGCTGGTAATCCACAGACAGATAGACATGGGAATAGAGAGTTGGTGTAATTTGTTCTGGAGTATAGCTGGGATGATGGTGTTGAAAGCTGAACTGAAGTCCACAAAAAGGATCCTTGCATATGTCCCTGGTCTGTCCAGATGTTGCAGGATATGATGCAATCCCATGTTGACTG
Organism: Myxocyprinus asiaticus; assembly: GCF_019703515.2. Classification (NCBI taxonomy): domain Eukaryota; kingdom Metazoa; phylum Chordata; class Actinopteri; order Cypriniformes; family Catostomidae; genus Myxocyprinus; species Myxocyprinus asiaticus. Next base: position 35,207,766 of record NC_059349.1, read on the forward strand.
CATCATCCACAGACCTGTTTGCTCGATAAGCAAATTGAAGGGGATCTAGAAAGGGTCCAGTGATGTTCTTCAGGTGGGCCAACACCAGTCTCTCAAATGATTTTATGACCACAGACGTCAGGGCGACAGGTCTGTAGTCATTAAGTCCTGTGATTTTTGGTTTCTTTGGGACAGGAATAATGATTGAGCGTTTGAAGCAACATGGGACTTCACACTGCTCCAGTGATCTATTGAAGATCTGTGTGAAGATGGGGGCCAGTTGGTTAGCACAGGATCGAAGACACACTGGTGAGACGCCATCTGGGCTTGAAGCCTTCCTCGTCTTTTGTTTCTGAAAAACCCGGCACACATCATCTTCACAGATCTTAAGTGTAGGTTGAGTAGCAGGAGGGGGGAGGAGGGGGGTTGCAGGAGGTGTTGGTGTTTGTGTGAAGTTAAGGTCAGAGTGGGTGAGGGGTGTAAGATTAGGCCTTTCAAATCTGCAGTAGAACACATTCAGGTCATCAGCCAGTTGTTGGTCCACCACAGGGTTGGGGGTAGGAGTCCTGTAATTCATAAGTTGTTTCATGTTACTCCACACTGATGCAGGGTCATTAGCTGAAAACTTGTTTTTCAGCTTCTCAGAGTATCTTCTTTTAGCCACTCTGATTTCCCTATTCAGTGTGTTTCTGGCCTGATTGTACAAGATTTTATCCCCACCCCTGTAAGCATCCTCTTTGTCATGACGAAGCTGTCTGAGTTTTCCTGTAAACCATGGTTTATCATTGTTGAATGATAAATAAGTCCTAATAGGAATGCACATATCCTCACAGAAACTGATATATGATGTAACAGTATCTGTGCACTTCAATCCGTGCAATCGAAGCAGGCTTGTAGTTCCCACTCTGCTTCATTGGTCCATCTCTGTACAGTCCTTACTACTGGCTTGGTTGATTTTAATTTCTGCCTGTAGGTTGGAAGAAGATGAACCAGACAATGATCAGAGAGTCCCAAATCTGCTCTAGGGACAGAGCGATATGCATCCTTTATTGTTGTGTAGCAATGATCCAGTATGTACAGGTTTCTGGTGGGGCGTGCTGTTTGTATTTGGGCAGTTCACGTGTGAGATTTTCTTTGTTAAAATCCCCAAGAATAATAATAACTGAGTCCGGGTATTGTTGTTCTGTGTCTATGATTTGATCAGTCAGCTGTTGCAGCGCAGTGTTCACACACGCGTTTGGCGCAATATACACACTTACCAGAATAAATGAGGAAAACTCCTGCGGCGAGTAGAACGGCTTACAGTTAATAAAGAGTGCTTCCAAATTAAGACAGCACATCCTCTTTAACATTGTTACATCTGTACACCAACTTTCATTGATGTAACAGCATGTTCCACCGCCTCTCGTTTTCCCCGTTAACTCTGCGATGCGATCCGCTCTGAACAGCTGAAAGCCCGGCAGATGCAATGTGCTGTCCGGAATGGCTTCACTCAGCCAGGTTTCTGTAAGCACAAGGCAGCAGAGTTTGAAAAGTCCTTGTTTGTACATGTGAGGAGATGTAGTTCGTCCGTTTTGTTAGGAAGAGAGTGGAGATTCGCTAGATGAATGCTCGGCAGTGCTGTCCGAAAGCCGCGCTGACAAAGCCTGACCAGCGCACCGGCTCGTCTCCCTCGCCTATGTCTCGTAGCGCATTTAAACAACACAGCTGCGCCTTTGACTAAAATGTCCAGCAAAACGTCCGAATATTCAAAAACCGGGAAAAGGTTGTCTGGTATATGCTGTTGAATGTTCAGCAGTTCGTCCCTGATAAAACTGACTGGAAAAATATTACTAAACACAGGACAAACAAACAAAAACAACAAAAAACTGAAGAGCTCCAAACCAAGGCAGCCATTCGTGGTGCCATCTTGTTGTCAATATCTATGCTTCAATACTTTTGACAGGTAGTGTAAAAAAGGGCTTTGATGACTTACTGTAGAGGCAGTCATGTGCTGATGCATTCATCTGTGTGACATCACATAGCAGAGAAAATCCAAATGAGCCATTTTTGCAGCTTGGTTTAAATAAATGCTCTTTTTATAATGAGGAGGAAGTTTCGAGTTACAGTGTGTTTTATAGTACAATGATACCTTACATGTCAAAAGATAGAGGAATACTTGATTCTTCATGTCATGACCCCTTTAAGATTCTGTACTATTTCTAGATTTGTCACTAATCAAATAAGCATATTAGTGACATTGACCATGTTAAAAGTGCACTCAGTAACATTGTGTCACCTTGAACTTACACTGACATCTAGCGGCTTGGATGCAGCATCATTTAAAATCAATAGTTTTCGATTTCAGATGCCATTGTAGAAATTTAGCATTCACAGTCCACCATGATTACTTTAATCAGTGAGTGAAAGTGTCAAATAACAGGACGGTTACTGAGATTAAGCAAGTAGTATTTGGCTGGTCATGTGATTCTTACATGGCAGCCCCCATGTGCGGACCCTCTCCATGTAGAATAAAACAGCTTTTATAAGGTTACTGATATGACTGGATTCTTCATTTTAATGTGAGTGGTCATGATTTCCTCTGTATATTTAGCTAAATTACAATTCATGTCTATAGGAGTTAAACTTTTTTAATGAGGAAAAAATTACTGAGTGCACCTTTAACTACTTTGTACAAAAGATCATATTTCTTGCTTCCATAGAAACACACATTATGCTCCTTGGAACATTCTTATATCATGCTTATAACATGGATCAACAGGTTTTGCACAAACTGAGCACTCAAAATGAGTGCATGATGTAATTAAAGCAAAAATAGGATATACCAAATACATAGAAATTCTGAAATTCATGTACATTTTTCAATTCAACTTTTCACTCAAAATGTTATGCTAATAATAACATTTATAATGGAAAAAAAAAACTGTATTAAACTAGAACAAAATGCAAAATAAAAGAATTGAACTCTGACTTTTGTTCCACTCTGATTATAAGCCATACATCTCTTAAAGAGGGAAGGAGGGAAGGCACATAAACGTCCCTCTTTTTGATCTTTTTATTTACGGTAAAAAAATTTTACCACTTTCACTATAAGCACGGAAAGCACTTCAGGCGTTTACTTTGCTGATTAGGGAGATCCATCAATCTGAGTTAGTAATTTATGCATTCATGTATTTAGGTTTTTATGAGCGTATGCTTCCTTTTCATCAATGTTCACATGCAATCCCCACAGGGGCCCACCACTCCTTATGCTGTGCCACCATCCTGATGTAATATGAGCAGCATATGGTCCTGTAACCACCCTCCCCACAAATGGAAATTTTAAGCAAGAATCATGTTGGCAACTGCCATGTATCATCTCAAATTCATGTATTACTCATTCAGTGATTCAGAGATAGTTATGCTACATTGGTGTTATTATATCAAGACCCTCACCGCATGACTTAAACATCAGATATATCTTTTCAATCTTTATTGCAGCAACGGCCTCTACTTGTTGCAAGTTTCGAAAACTATTCATCTGTTTCTCATCTTGAGCGAGCAAATGGCTCTTCCGAGAGCACTTGCTTATTTTCATGCCATTTTGGCAATATGCACAAAATATATATGTTTTGTGTAATTTTCCACTGACAGACAATGCACATGTGTGATGCAGGCGCGCATAAGTAATTAGGTAACTTGAACTGCTATTCAAAGAATTTCTTCCATTTAAAGGACATTTTGTATCATATAATTTAAATTCAGCATTCATTTATTTCTGTTCATTTGCTTTGGTTATACACATAAAATCATAACTCATATACATTCTAAAAAAGTGTTTCAGCATTTGAATGGATTTTCACACAACTGTCCATAAAAATAATTGATGAGTTTTAGTTTCACTTGTTGACCTACTGTGAAGTATTCTTGAACAAATAACAAGTTACAGAATTGGAAATGACTATTAAATAATCAAATCATGCTTCAAGCACAAATGTCAAAATGAACTGTGAGAGGGAGCCCCTGGGAAACACCCTACTGACTACCAGAAAAAAGATGGAGCAGGAATACAGTTTCTGTCAGTAAAAAATCTTTGCCATGATGTAAGAACCCCACTTAGTGTTTTTTTGGGTTATTACCTCTGTAGTTTAAAACACCGTTCTTGTGATATTATAGACCTCACTTTTAACACACTTCAGTAGCCTGATGAAAGACATTAAAGTTTCAGATATGGAAGGAGACAGGGAGCAGTGGCACACTTCAGGTAGGCTTTTTATTTTCTGCCTTGAGTGCAGCCTGCTCAGGGCTTTTCTTATTTCAGTCAGTTCAATGTCACAAAACTCTCAGTTAACTTCTCAAACTCTTCAGTTTCACAGTAAAACAGTAAAATACACAATAAGGCATGCCCCCATTACTACACAACCCCACCACCCGACACATGCCGGGGCAAAATCCAGCCTGCCAACCTCACCCCCCCCCCCCACCCCCCATTTCTGGAGAGAAATCAGCCACAGCCATCTGTGCCCCCGATCTGTGGATCACCTAAAATTTGAACGGCTGAATTGCCAGGTAGCAACGGGTGGTCCGCGCATAGGTTTCCTTAATGCGGCGGAGCCACTGGAGTGTGGTGTGATCTGAACAGAGGGTGAAGGTCCACCCCAGCTGGTAGTAGCAGAGGGTGAGGACAGCCCACTTGATCGCCAAACACTCCTTTTCAATGGTGCTGTACTTAGTTTCCCTCAGCGAGAGTTTACGACTAATATACAGCACCGGTCACTCCTCCCCCTCCACCTCCTGTGAGAGCACTGCCCCCAGCCCTCTGTCAGATACTCCATCTACAAAATAAAGGGGAGAGAGAAGTTTAGAGCATGTAAGAGCAGTCCCCCACAAAGTGCAGATTTCACTTTTAGAAAAGCCTGTTGGCACGACTCCGTCCACTGGACCAGATCGGGAGCCCCCTTTCTAGTGAGATTAGTCAGCGGGCTGGTGACGTCAGAGAAACTAGGCACAAACCTTCGGTAGTATCCAGCCAGCCCCAGAAACTGTCTCAACTCCTTTTTGGTCTTGGGCGCTGGGCAGGCCGCGATCACTGTGGATTTGTTAATATGGGGATGCACCTGACCATGGCCCAAATGGAACCACAGATACCGAACTTCCACCTGCCCAATTGCGCACTTCTTTGGGTTGGCCATGAGCCCCGTCGCTGCAACGATCTCAGGACAGCTCTCAGATGTTACATGTGTCACCGCCAATCATTCCTATAAATGATGATATCATCTAGATAAGCGGTGGCATATGCCGTATGTGGCCTGAGAATTTTGTCCATGAGGCGCTGGAACATGGTGCGGGCCCCGAATAAACCGATCGGAAGGGTCACGAATTGGTGTAAACAGAATAGTGTGGAAAACGCAGTTTTTTCTCGGGAGATTGGAGTTAAGGGATCTCCCAATAACCCTTTGTTAAATCCAGTGTTGAATAAAATTGAGCCGCGCCCAACCGATCTAGCAATTAGTCAATCCGGGGCAATGGGTATGCGTCAAATTTAGACACCATGTTCACTTTTCTATATTCCACACAAAATCGGACCGTCCCGTCGCTCTTAGGTACCAGAACCACCGGGCTGGCCCAATCGCTGTGTGGCTATTCTATTATGCCCATCTCGAGCATTGCCTCTAATTCTTCCTGAACTACCTTTTTTGTGTTCAGGAAGGCGATAGAGGCGGGTACGAACCACCACCCCTGGGTTGGTCTCGATGTGGTGCTGTATGATGTTCGGGCAACCGGGAAGAGGCGAGAACACGTCTGCAAATTCCGCTTGCAACTTGGCTACCTCAGTGAGAGGTGGTCTCCACATGGGACCAGTGTGAACTGATTAGGTTTGAGCGTCACCTCTTGCCCGAGCTCCACCCTCTCGGGAACTACCGTCACCAAGGCCACAGGGACCGCCTTCCTCCATGATTGATGTTGAGATTGTTGAGATGGTAAACTTGACATGCTCCGCCCCTATCCATTCGCTTAACCTCATAATTGAGATCTCCAACTCACCGTGTGACCTCAAAGGGCCTTTGCCACTTGGTGAGTAATTTAAAGCTTGAGGTGGGCAGCAATACAAACACTTTATCTCCCAGTGCGAATTCCCGTAGTCGAGTGCCCATCATACAGCTGGCTTTGACATTCCTGAGCTTGGAGCAAATTCTCCTGTTAACTGACCCAAAGTGTGGAGTTTTGCTCTAAGATCAAGAATGTACTGAATTTCATTTTTACTGTTTGTAGGTCCCTCCTCCTAAGCTTCCCATAAGATGTCGAGCACACCACGCGGCCGACGCCCATACAGCAGCTCAAATGGGGAAAACCCTGTGGAGGCTTGTGGGATCTCTCGCACTGCAAATAACAGGGGCTCGAGCCACTTATCCCAATTTCTAGCATCCTCATTTACGAACTTATGGATCATGTTTTTCAGGGTTTTATTAAATCGTTCCACCAACCCATCGGTTTGTGGGTGGTAAACACTGGTGCGAATCAATTTAATACCTAATAATTCTTACAGTTCGCATAGTGTTTGTGACATAAATGTAGTGCCCTGGTCAGTGAGGATTTCTTTCAGAATCCCCACTCGGGAGATTATTCTGAAGAGTGCCTCCACAACACTACGTGCTGAGATGTTGCGCAGGGGCACTGCTTCTGGATATCGTGTTGCATAATCCACCAGAACTAATGCAAAGGGATGCCCACGTGCGGTCCGTTCTAATGGCCTGTTGAGGTCCATACCAATTCTTTCAAAGGGTACCTCGATTAGCGGTAGAGGGCGCAATGGCGCTTTTGAGGTGGCCGGTGGATTCACCAACTGGCATTCACGGCACGCCGCACACCACCTGCGAATGTCCTCGTGAATGCCCAGCCAGAAAACCCGGGCCATTATTCGGTTGAGTGTTTTTTCCTGTCCTAAACGGCAGGCCTTTGGATTATGATGAGCCGCCTGGAAGAGAGTTTCCCGACGGCTCTTTGGTACTAATAATTGGGTTGTATTCTCTTTTGTTTGAGTGTCCTGCGTCACTCGATACAACAGATCTTCAATAACTGAATAATATGGGTATGCGAGTGCAATGTTAGGCTGGAGCTATTGACCATTAATTACTCTCACTTGGTCAAATGCATGTTTGAGGGACTCATCACATTACTGCTCTAGAGGGAAATCCCCTTCAGGGAATTCCCTGAGGGCGGGGACCTCCTCCCTTGCGTCATCTTGGTGCAGACGGCCCTGGCACCACCTCTCCAGCCATAGCATCACACGTCACACACCGAGACATTATTTCACAGGACCCATCCGTAGAGATTTCCCTTATTGAAATATTAAAATCAGGCCAATTCATCCCCAAAATCAGTGGAAGGGTGAGGCGGGAATCAACTGCAGCCTCCACTCTATGTTTTCTCCCCCTGAATAGTATCTCCCCATGCATACACCTCACCTTCACCCGATTATTTGTGCCCAATGCCCCGTCTTGTACCAAACGTTGGTGGATGGAGGTTTGGGAACAGCCAGAATCCACCAAAGCTTGATATGTATCCCCCTGGGTACTCACTGGTATCCAATACACCCCAGCTCGATCGGGGCAGCCCGTGGACGTCAGGGACCCGGACCAGCATGCCCACCTCCATTACTGGACACTGGTCCTGGAAGTGCCCTGGCTACCCGCAGCTCCAACAGACCAGCCTAGGTTTCTCTACCACACCCATGGGACTGGGCTCGCCAACCTAGGAGAGATAGTGGAGAGAGAGAGGGTTAGCAGGGGGAAGAGATTTGGGCATGGTACCGCCCTGTCTCCTGGGGGCTGGAATTGAATGGAAAGAGGATGGGCGGGGGCAGGGTTTGGGGGAAGGAGAGCGAGAGGAGAGAGAGACTTTGCTTCTGTGGTTCCTGGAAATGCCGTCATCCAGTCCTCTGCCAACTGGACCGCATCCTCCTGTGACGCCGGACGGTAACACTGGACCCACTCGGACATGCCAAGAGGAAGCTGGGAGATGAACTGCTCCAGTGTCACCAGATCTACAATGTCATGGGCACCGCAGGTCCCCTCAGCCAGCAAACATTTCCAACAGGTGTCTAGGAGCTGCTGCATGAAGGTGAACAGCGGCCATACCTTCCCAGTCTCAGGGAATGGAAGTGTTGGCGACTCTGTTCTCGACTACGACCGACTCGTTGCATGATGGCTTTTTAAGATCGGCATACATGAGGAGGTTAGCGTCGGGGAGTTGTTGCGCCACTAGTTGTGCTTCCTCGGAGAGCAATGGTAGTAAACAGGCCGCCCACTGGTCAGGTGGCCATTTCCACACCTTGGCCATCCTCTCGAACAGATCGAGGTAGGCCTCCAGATTGTCAGCAGGGCTCATTTTAACCAGAGTAACTGGTGAGATGTTCAGTGTGGGCTCTGGGGTCACAGCCGCAGCCCCCTCGCATGTGATCAGGCTCCGAAACACCTGCCGGTCTTCCGTTTGGGCCAGGAGTAAGAGTTGAAAACTTTGCTCCTGCTCCTGCTCCAGCCGCAGCTCGAAGAGGACCTGGTGTTGATTCCATTGAATGCCGTCGAGGGACACTTCGGCCAGTGGTGAAGACTCTATGATGACGTAACTCCTTCCACGGGTCCTGGGTTTCGGCACCAATGTAACACGTTAAAGGTTCGGGTATGGAAGGAGGAGACGGAGAGCAGTGGGACACTTCAGGTAGACTTTTTTTTTTTGCCTTGAGTCTCTTGAGTGCAGCCTCCTCTGGGCTTTTCATATTTCAGTCAGTTCAATGCCACAAAACTCTCAGTAAACAAAAATCTTCTCAAACTCTTCAGCTTCACAGTAAAACAGTCAAATACACAATAAGGCACGCCAGTCGCTGCACTCTCGTGCCTTTTTATCTCTCCCTCTCTGGCATGTTTTGGCTGCTTTAAGGTCTCTCCCCGCTATCACTGTAAAAAGAAACAGCTGTTAGTAATTATGTCAACCAGCCTGACAAGCCACACAACTCCCCCTCTCCCGCAAACAGACACATGTCCATGCCCCCATCACCACACCTGACTTCAGACTTCAAGTAAATAGCAACAATCAACAGAAATCTAATGAAGAGAGTAGGGTACAACAGGGCTAAAAGTCCCTCGGGGTAAAAGGCACTTTTGATTTTATTTTCTCCCAAAACACCAAAACACCAAACAGCAACAAAAACTACCACAGCACCTTCTTTAACACCTGTTTGTCATTATACACAACAAAATATTCCTGATGTTGAGATCATTGCGTGCAGTGTCTTAAGTTGTAATTTTTTCAAATATTTAATGATTTTTTTTTAAATGTTGCAAATTTATCTAGCTAATGAGAATCCCAGAAACTATCACATTTATTTTGAGAAATAAAAAATGCTTATTTATAAGTTTCAGTTTTGTTGAAGGTGATTAAATCAATAGGTTTTTTAATAACTGTCCAATTAGTGAAAAGATAGCATTTAGGGTAAAAATCCCCCTGTTGCAAGGGCTAAAGGCCCCCATAAATCACATTATTTTTCTTAAGTGGGGTAAATAGATTTGTTATTAAAAATGTTCAAAGTGGGCTCATATTGACTGATCCAATCACAATGGAGATTAATTTGTTTATAGAATACTTGAAATGCCAAATGAGATTGAAATTAACAGAAAATGATTAAACCTTTTCTGAAGTGGTTGTTCTGTGAATGAAACAATCTTAATTTGTTACTCAAAAAACAGGTTGCCAAATTTTGCCCTAACTATTGATAACTACACAATTTCACTATAACACCCCTAGGGGCCTTTTACCCTTTTTCCCTCGCCACCTTTAAAAACATAATAATTGTAATTTAAACAACCATATTTTTTCCCACACACAAATTATGTTGCTGCATCAATATTCAATACAAAGATTTTTTTTATTTTATTTTCTTTATTATTATTATTATTTATTTATTTATTTATCTATCTTGATACACTTTGTGGCCAGAAAAAAAAGCTAATTTTCCTTAAGGTGTGCCTTTAGCCCCATTATACCCTACTTTGAAATGGTAGCCTTGTTTTTTATACAGCTATGTACAGTAAATCCTCTATGATAAAAAAGCAGTTTCATTATCATTGAGGGTTGTGGATGTGCTTTTCACATCCTGTACAAAAGGGTGTGGCAAGAATCCTGCACAGTTGCTATTTATTTCAATAATAAATAAAGAAATTGCCATTTCCCAAACTGTATTGTTTAGAACAGATGAAGTTTGTTTACTAAGTTTTAAAAGTTCATACTCTAATTTTCATCAAGTATTTTACATTTATTCTAAATTCATAATATGTACACTATTTAAAGATTTTCTCAATTCACATCAGTCAAAATAGACTTAAATATTTTTTGGAGTGATACATGTTAAATTTATTTTATTATGCTTTTAAACACTGAAGATATTTTTGAAGATATTAAATGTGAGTGGTAAAGCAATGACAGCTCCCAGGATAATATTCATAACTACAGTTTTGTAATAACAGCAAGATCAAATGTTTTAGAGCATTAAATTATCAGAGGGATGTAATGCTTGCAGTGTTTGTTCATAGGCATAAACAGGCCTACTGCAATTTTTGTGCAGTGCTCAATTTGGAGTTACACAGCAGGAGAATGCAGCTTTTTGTGATGTTAGTCGAGATATATGATGCTACTGCTGTTAGCAGATGATTTCCCAAAACAAACACAAATTTAATAGTCTTTTCATTTTCTACAAAACATTAAGCCAAATGAGGGGAATATCAGGGGTGGGACAGAAGAATACGACTTACAACCCGATAGCTAAGGGCTTACATCCTCCGTCTTCTGGTAGCATATGGGAAGTGAAAGGCTATTAAAAAGACAAAAAAGGGAACAGAATTCTCATAATGTGGGAACACATTTTTAACATAAGTTATTTATATAAATGACTAAAAATGAGTGTCTACATAAAGGGAAAGAATAACTATGGACGTGAGCAGCTTATGAAAACATAAAGAGGGGCTCAAACGTCTGAGTCCATTTTGAAAATCTTTGATTCAAAATCTAATTTAAACCTGGAAATAAACAAAACGTTTTATGGGTTCTGAAAATTTTAAAACAAAGAAAAGTTATGACGTAAAATGAATAAGAAATATTTAAGATTATGCACTATTTAGAGGTCATTAATCAAAAAAGCTAAATTATGACAGTGACCGTATTAAGCCATTTGTACAAAAGGTCAGGTTTCCTTGCTTCCACTGAAGATACTCTTTGGAACATTCTCAAATCATGCTGGGATAACAAGGATCATCCAGTTTTGCACAAACTTGTTGAGTCCTCGCCAGCATGTGCAAGTGCAATTACAGATGTTAAAGCAAATGGGGGACACAACAAATTCTGAAATTCATGCTTATTTTGTCATCTAAACTTCTCACTCAAATTGTTATGCTGATAATATAATTTGTAATAAAACAAACTGTATTAAATGTAATAATTTATTTTCAAGTGGACTGTAAGTAGCTAAAAAAAATAAAAAAATAAACATTAAACTGTTTCATTATGATTTGCATGCATCTTGTGAAAATACCTAAACAATACTACAGGGATGATAACAAATTTTTTGATGGTCTTTTCTAAGCAGAGGGTGTGTTGAAGGACAAGTGCAGTCATTTCACAAGATGAAAACTTTTTATGATGAGGTGAAAACAGTATGAAAGAGCAACCTGATTTCTACAGTGGCGTGGGATAATGTAAAAGGGTATGGCTTGGCTTTTATATAATTTACATCATATTTAACATGAGCAGGCTTGATACTGTGATCAAGGGGAAGATGGGAGTGTGTTTGCCATAATCTCATCAGGGATGGGCTAAATAGGGAATGCAAATCCAAGAGGTATAGTTCCTTATTCTTTTGTGTCTTGTTAGAACAGTGTCTTCCCTCCCTGTCCTGGAATTTTCAGGAAAGGTGCAGCGCAATTGCAGAAGGTGGTGTACAGGTCACGTTCCTCAACTAGCTAAATTAGCTTTTGTTTGCCTCAACAGACCCTCTAGTGGGTTTTATTGGTATTTCAACTGGAAAATAGGAACATTTGTGAACGGTCATGTTTATCAATACATGTACACTACCGGTCAAAAGTTTAGGGTCACTTACTCATTCTTTATTATTATTATTATTATTATTATTATTATTATTATTATTTTTTTTTTTTTTTTTTTTTTTTTTTTTTTTTCACATTTAAGGATAATAGTAAAGTCATCAAACTATGGAAGAACAGAAATGGAACTACAGGAATTGTGTTGTGACTAAATAAATCCTTAATAAATCAAAACTATTTTATATTTTAGCATCTTCAAAGTGGCCACCCTTTGCCTAGAATTTGCAAAAATGTACTCTTGACATTTTCTGAACCAACTTCATGAGGTATCACCCTGGGATGCTTTTTAAACAGTATTGAATGAGTTCCCATCTATATGCTGGGCACTTATTGGCTGCTTTTCTTAATTATTGGGTCCAAGTCATCCATTTCAAAAACATTTTTTTTTTTTTAAATGAAATTTTAGTTTTGTATGAAATAAATTAATATGGTGACACAATTATATTTTTGTCTACAAAACTAATTTCAAACATTTAAGCATATGCCTTCAGATCAAAAGGTTTTTAAGGTCATGAGAAACATTTCAGTCAAGTGACCCCAAACTTTTGAACAGCAGTGTATGTTTAGATATTATTTGATTAGAATGTTTATGAAAATATACATAAACAGAGGTAAAGACAGAGAGGTTTTTTGTGAGTATGTTTATATATATATATATATATAATTAGTAAAATTATCTTTTGAATCATTCCACAATTTTCTTAAGGTAAATTTGCTCAATGTTGGTTCTTCATCCCAGCAGACCACTTTGTTATAAATACTGTAAATGTACTAGTTATTGTCTGGCAAGAAAATGCAGAAGATTGCATATGAATTCATATTTACCACCAAATCACTAAAATGTTTTCTCAAAGTCATGGTTGTATGTACTGTTTGTGTTGTATGTGTACTGTTTAAACATTTACAATTAGCACTCAGGGCCGTAGCTAGTGGGGTAAAAGGCGATAACAATTCTAGGGGCCAACAGGTCCAGGGGTCCCCACAACAAAATCTAAACTGTGTTTTTTTAATAGGAAAGGGGCCCAGAGCAATATACAGTCAGGGGGCCCAGAACCCTGTTAGCACTAACATTGACACAATTATTACAGTTAACACTAAATACACAATCACACTGAGAAAATTAAATATTGTTCTGCTAAACACAAAATTTCACTAATTGAAAAATAGTGCTTGAATTTTTGGGGAATGCAATTTCCTGTGGTTGTATAGTTAAGCTGTGAATATTTCAACTGAAAACATTTTGCACAAAATTTCATCATTAAAACATTAACAACGATAAACATTTACATTACGAAGTTCACATCCCCAATATTCAGTTTTCCAAAAATGTCATCTTAGACCACATTTCCACCTGATCCGATGACATGTGGTCAGGCGAGACACATCGCTGTTTAAACCTGGACACTTAAATGCATCTCCTGTGACCACTTGTGTTCGGATTTGCAGGGGAGGGTCTCTGTTTCATGACGACAAACATCAGTCACTATGTCAGTGTGTTACTGCATGATAATAAAGTGCAACAACGTCAGAAAAGACAAAGAAAGCACAAAAAAACAGTGCGCTTTTTCTCCCAGATGTGGTTGAAATTTAATCTAAGCACAAATGCAACATGTCAAGCAGAATTATCCATTATTTTAGTGGATTGCTTGTATTAAAGGAGTTTCAGGTGTTCATACTTGTCATCTGTGTTGATATCAGACACATTAAAGAAGATCCGTGAAGCTCTTGTGATTGTGTATGTATCCGCTTTTTAAAATTTTCCAATCGGACGGTTATTTTCATAAACAGCAAAGTTTAAACTCTTGTTAGCAGCAGTTGATTGACAGGTGAGGGGTGGCACTTCACTGCTGCTGGGACTCATACAGGAGGGATAAGCGTTTACACCTCAAAAGCAATGTGGATTCATGCATTTTTGATCACATTCGTATGTGATGCGACCACAAAACGTTTTACACCCCGTTTAGACCTGTATTTAGGGCTGACCACATGTGTTCGGATCACCCGAAACTTATCTTAATACTGGGTAGAAACGGGCCTTTATTATTTGACAGGTAATATTCGTTCATTATATTTCGCTTTGCAAATTCACCTCTAAAATTTCAGTGGTTCAAATTCGGATGGAAATTCAACATTGTACAACCTGGCATTACAGGAAAATCAGTCGAGTGCCGATGCACAATCTTCACTTGCTGCTTTACCACTAGGTGGTGAAATCGGGTGTTGATGAAGACCGAGTGCAAAAGGGAGAGGACCTAACCAAATCAAGCTTCATCACAATCTGTGTGTCATCACATTCGGCTCCGATAAGTAGGGTTATTGAAGTTCCACATGCATTGCTGTCAATGGATGGTGGTTAGTTTTTATACAGTAAATTATTTAAACAAACTTAGTTGAACTTGACATTAAAGTTATTTTAAACTGTTTCGTCAGTGTTTCTTCTTTAAAGCAACTGTTTCTTGCTTTTTAATTAATTAAAGCAATATTCCAGCCAAGAATTTAATTACTCAAAAATACCTGGTTTAATACTCTTTAAAGCTGAGTTATATCCCTGGTTGAGTGCAATGATTGTGGAAGCAAAGATAAATGGCAGTCTGAGTTTGAATTTGTTGGTCCTCATCTGATTTGAATGCAATATAAAGAAAGAAAGAAAGAAAGAAAGAAAAAAATTTTAAGAAAAAAAAAAAGTTCATGCCATCTACAACTGCATTATCAGAGTTTTAAATGAACTTTTTGGCTAACCGGCCACTGTGGCTAGTAGTTTCCACTCATCATTTTCACTAGCCAAAATCCCCCACCTCGCAAAAAGTGACAAAGGTAACTGGAGATTCTAACTGCATGCATTTTTTTTTTTTTTTTTTTTTTTGGACCTATTTGAACGAGAATGATATTAGTTTAGCAGGACACAAACCTAATGATTTAAGTCACCTTTAGAATATCATAGAGTTAGAACAGTTAGAACAGGAGGACAATATTTTTAAAATTTGTCCATAATTCATGGAAGTTTGAACCCCTTCATTCTAAATTGTACTTGCCTATATGAAAGTTTACCATTGTTCTATCATTGTTTAACAGTGGCATTTGTAATTATAAGGCCATTACCACTTACCCCATGGATGGCTCCACATTACTGTGGTTAGGTTATTTTGATAGTCTTTTCTAAAAATATTTAATAAAACTAAAGTATTTGTTATGAAAAAATGTATAGCCTAAACACATTTAGAAAACTTTAACTACAAATTTCACAGTTGTAATAAATAAAGTCTAGTAGATTCACTCTAATAGATTCAATATGAATGTATACACAGGGCTCAACAATAAGGACTGCCCGATGGCCCGGGGCCAGTGTGAGAAAGATTCGGGCCAGTTGCTAGAACTGTCACTTGCCCGATCGGGCCAGTGCTGTATTTACAGTGCATCCGGAAAGTATTCACAGCGCTTCACTTTTTCCACATTTTGTTATGTTACAGCCTTATTCCAAAATGGATTAAATTCATTATTTTCCTCAAAATTCTACAAACAATACCCCATAATGACAACGTGAAAGAAGTTTGTTTGAAATCTTTGCAAATTTATTAAAAATAAAAAATGAAAAAAATCACATGTACATAAATATTCACAGCCTTTGCCATGACACTCAAAATTAAGCTCAGGTGCATCCTGTTTCCACTGATCATCCTTGAGATGTTTCTACAACTTGATTGGAGTCCATCTGTGGTAAATTCAGTTGATTGGATATGATTTGGAAAGGCACACACCTGTTTATATCAGGTCCCACAGTTAACAGTGCATGTCAGAGCACAAACCAAGCCATGAAGTCCAAGGAATTGTCTGTAGACCTCCAAGACAGGATTGTATCGAGGCACAGATCTGGGGAAGGGTACAGAAAAATTTCTGCAGCACTGAAGGTCCCAATGAGCACAGTGGCCTCCGTCATCCGTAAATGGAAGAAGTTTGGAACCACCAGGACTCTTCCTAGAGCTGGCCGCCTGGCCAAACTAAGCGATTGGGGGAGAAGGGCCTTAGTCAGGGAGGTGACCAAGAACCCGATGGTCACTCTGACAGAGCTCCAGCATTTCTCTGTGGAGAGAGGAGAACCTTCCAGAAGAACATCCATCTCTGCAGCACTCCACCAATCAGGCCTGTATGGTAAAGTGGCCAGACGGAAGCCACTTCTCAGTAAAAGGCACATGACAGCCTGCGTGGAGTTTGCCAAAAGGCACCTGAAGGACTCTCAGACCATGAGAAACAAAGATTGAACTCTTTGGCCTGAATGGCAAGCATCATGTCTAGAGGAAACCAGGCACCGCTCATCACCTGGCCAATACCATCCCTACAGTGAAGCATGGTGGTGGCAGCATCATGCTGTGGGGATGTTTTTCAGCGTCAGGAACTGGGAGACTAGTCAGGATCGAGGGAAAGATGAATGCAGCAATGTACAGAGACATCATTGATGAAAACCTGCTCCAGAGCGCTCTGGACCTCAGACTCATCTTCCAACAGGACAACGACCCCAAGCACACAGCCAAGATAACAAAGGAGTGGCTCCGCGACAACTCTGTGAATGTCCTTGAGTGCAGTGGCGATTTTAGGGGGTGGCCTGTGGTGGCCTGGGCCACCCCTGAAATCTCATTGGCCACCCTGTGGCCACCCCAGAACTGATTGGTAGTTCATCATGTTCATCAACACAAGAACGAAGAACCAATAGATACGCCTGTCAATCAAAGATGACATCTCAGGTCATTTGTTGATTTAGAGCCACACTGACCCAGGGTCAGTTTTATATTTCTGACCATTATAGTAGTGGTGGGACTGAAGCTGTGTGAGCTGATCTTTGATCAGTGGGGGGAGGGGCAGGCCGCGGGTGGCCAGGCAGGTGCCGCAGGTCGCGGGCAACGGGCGCCAGGTCTGGAGTATAATGGTCAGTCAGAAGCACGAAGCTGACATGAGCTAGCGTCTACCTCCAACTTCCAATGAGTTGACGACGTCGATTTGTGGTCAAAAAGAAAGCTGCTATTTGAGAGGTATGTTCATCTAATCTAACGTTTAATTTATCCCGAATTTCCATGTGAATGTGAAAACATTTTTTCATTGTTACAGTAGCTAGGTTAAAGAGTAAGCTAGACCCTACATCACATTCAGCATGTTATCTTTATACTGACATGAAATATGAAATGCCATGTTTTCTGATTTAATGACGGAGGTGTGTAAAGCGTTTTACAGATGTATATGTTCAATAGCTAAAGTTATATATATGGCTAACCTGTGTGTGAAATGGAAGGGTTTGTGCTGTGACTGTACTTTAAATCTTTACATGAGTTATTTATGAGCTCTTTATGTGTATTATTGGTCAGTCAGACCAATAAAATCTTCAAAGTTTTTATACCTTATTTGACATTTTAAATATACAGAGGCAGGGCAAATTGCACTTAAATGCCACAAAGGATTTGACTAACTATTTTATTTGGTAATATTCAAAGTAATTGAAGCTATCAGAACATGTGGAAAATAAACCTGAGTAGACACTGTAAATAGAGTTTTGTTTTTTACTGTATTCAGAGCTCAATCTGCAATTTTGGGGTTTCCAGACAGACACCTATAAGCCCTCGTAGCCAATTTCACACACTGATTTGTACCCAATTTAACAATATTTCTTCTGGACAGTGCAGTTATAGCTAATAAATGAATGAATAATTGATTGAATGACTGACTGAATTGCGCCTCAATCAGTTATCACCTGTACTTGTATCTTTTTATGATTATACACTATACCTGATGTTATACGCAGATTAATTCTCTACAATGAGAATAGCTCTTAAAAACGTGTAACTGACTTTCCCTAAATAATTACTGATTTAAAAATGGATGTTATGTTAAAATAACCAGAGATTCCCAGAAACTGTAATAGGTTGAAATAGAACAGGAATAGAAAACTGTCAAATGTCAAAACAACATTCTGATATTGAATACAAACAATTCAGTGAATGCTAACATGAGTTTAAGAATTCATTTATTCTACATGTGTAGATGTTGAAGCAAAGCAATGCGATATTTACACATTTTGATCATGTGCCATCCATTAAGGTTCTCCCAGTATCGCCACCCCACACTAGGTCTGTGCCCCATCTTGGCCACCCCAGTAAAAATGTCCTGGATACGCCACTGCTTGAGTGGCCCAGCCAGAGCCCAGACTTGAACCTGATTGAACATCTCTGGAGAGATCTGAAAATGGCTGTGCACCGACGCTCTCCATCAAACCTGATGGAGCCTGAGAGGTCCTGCAAAGAAGAATGGGAGAAACTGCCCCAAAATAGGTGTGCCAAGCTTGTAGCATCATACTCAAAAAGACTTGAGGCTGTAATTGGTGCCAAAGGTGCTTCAACAAAGTATTGAGCAAAGGCTGTGAATACTTACGTACATGTGATAATTATTATTTGTTTTTAATAAATTTGCAAAGATTTCAAACAAACTTCTTTCACGTTGTCATTATGGGGTATTGTTTGTAGAATTCTGAGGAAAATAATGAATTTAATCCATTTTTGAATAAGGCTGTAACATAACAAAATGTGGAAAAAGTGAAGCGCTGTGAATACTTTCCGGATGCACTGTATAACATTAGTGTAAGCAAACAACAAGCGAGAGAGCACAAAAATAACATGGAGTGAACAAAGTCTTCTAACCGAGGAGCGAGCGCTAGTATATTTATCTCGCAAAGACGTGCAAATGCATGATATACTGGACGCGCCAAGGCACAGTCGCGTGCACGCACAAGATCATGCAGATACCGAGCGCACTTGCCTAGCACTGTCCTCGCTCTTTTCCAAGTGTCTTAGCAGCAGCTATTACCAATGTGTAGAAAGTAGCAGGAAAAAACCCCACTTAATGAATTTCGTAGTGGGATTTAACGTCTTGTGCAACACTTTTTCGTTTTTACATGTTAGTGAAAATTAGTAATCCACACATTGAATACAAGAAATCAACAGTTTCTTTCTATAGGACTGAAAATCCATGTCTCTCCGTGCATATCTCATCATCATCTCTCTCCGTGCAACGTAGACTGTTTAACATGCATGTTCTCTCGTAAAGGGACAGGGCACTAGTTTTATTCCCACTGTAAAAAAACACATTTTCTCTCATTAATTCGCCTTTAGAGATGAAGCACCGAATGAGACATAATAAACTTTGTTAAACCCCAGTTATACACGTGTCTGGAAATCACGAGCTGCTCAATATCCAAAATGTAAGTATAGATTTAATTAGGTAATGTTTCAAAACATTAATTCGACATGATAATGCCGTTTGATATGAAAAGAAGCAAAATCACTATGGCTATTATTATCAGAGCTGTTCAGCTGCAGGGTGAAGATGAATATTTAAAACAGTCTACTTCATTTCATCCTCATAAAACACCTAAGACATAGACACATGTCTAATTTCTGGACCATACAGGTATTTTTGTTTTTGTTCTTTGTATATCAGTCAGTGTTGGTCTTGTTTGGGTTGTCTGATTTCATGTTATATACAAATTGTTTATTCACAGATTAGGCCTAATATCTACCTACTGTATATTATACATCACAACTGATTTAGTAGCAAGTCTGTTCTCTCAGCCAGTAATCAGATCTTTAACTCAGTGAATAATCTTTGATCCTTCTTGTGCATGACTAAACGGGTGATCGAAAACCCATCATCTGCTCCACAGAACTCTTGGCTTAAAAACACATGTGTAAATGGCAGGACAGCTGAGGTTAATATGATATATTTATAAATTTATATCTGTAAAGCGCATATATGGGATTACATCAGGCATAAATCATATCTTGCAAATTATAAATGTGATTCAATTTTGGTGGACATTGTATTTTTTATTTTTTCCCCCCAATTTGGAATGCCCAATTCCCAATGTGCTCTAAGTCCTTGTGGTGGCATAGTGACTCATCTCAATCTGGGTGGCGGAGGATGAATCTCAGTTGCCTCCACGTCTGAGACCATCAATCTGGGCATCTTATCACACGGCTTGTTGAGCACGTTACTGCGGAGACGTAGTGCATGTGGAGGCTTCACACTATTGTCTGCAGCATCCACGCACAACTCACCACACGCCCCACTGAGAGCGAGAACCACACATTATGGCAACCCCATGTGACTCTCCCCTCCCTAGCAACCAGCCCAATTTGGTTGCTTAGGAGACCTGGCTGGAGTCACTCAGCATGCCCTGGATTCGAGCTCACAACTCCAGGGGTGGTAGTCAGCATCTTTACTTGCTGAGCTACCCAGGACCCTGGGGGACATTGTATTAAAAACATAAGTTATGTAAAAAATATTTCTTCGGACATATTTTTTAAAGCCATGATGGTAAAAACAGCTATTTGTCATTTTTGTTTTGGGGCCAGTGAAAATGTTGGCAGGGCCAGTAAAAATCTGAAGCACTGGCCCAACCGGGCCAGTAGAAAAAATTCTTAACATTTGAACCCTGGTACGAGTTACCAGTTAGTGCTACTGCAGAAAAAAAAAAAAAAAAGAAAAGAAAACATTTTAGAGGGATGATGATTTGTATAAAAGTTTAAAAAGTGATTATGTGTATTATTTGTTTCCTTTTTACCTCATCAGTACTGTTTATAATGATGGGGATGTCTATCAGTTTGAGGGGTTTGATTTCCTTCATACAGAGCTTTATCCTAAAATGTTCTCTTTAGAATTCAAATGGGTCACATAAGTTTTATGGTCTCCGACGGCCACCCCGATATTGAGTAGGCTATGAAAAAGCCCGACTGAATCACGCAAGTTTCACTCTGCACTGTCCCAGAGCTCCAGCGATCTTATCTCTGGAGCACAACTGACCATACATGTCCACTGGCATGTGTACACTGTTTTCAATTTATTCCAATGAAAATCCACCTCGCAAGCGTGGCTCTCGGCACCCAGTGGTTTGAATTGAAAATGCTCACTTCGCCTCCCTAAATGCACCAGTGGAAACCCAGCATGATGTGCGCTTCAGCGGTTCGCGAGAAAGCACGTTTCATTCGCCCCGCACAGATGCCATTATAAATTTTGAGAGGCATGAATACTATAAAACTGGCTTCGGCAGCGGCTCCAAGTCACTTGACATTCATAGAGTTTTCAATTCAGGAAAAACCCTGACAACTTCACCCACCAAAGTGGCTGGTAAGAGTGACGGAGTTACACGCCACTGCCGATTCTTACCCGCATTTGGCGGGATTTAATTTCAAACCCTGTGCATTATGCTTACAGAAGGAACTTGCACTGTATGGACCTACAGAGCTGAGAAATTCTTTTAAAAATCTTCATTTGTGTTCTGCAGAAAAGAAAGTCATACACATCCGAAATGGCAAAAGGGTGAGTAAATAATGAGAGGATTTTCATTTTTGTGTGAACTATTCCTTTAAGTTGTGTATTTAACCATTAGCCTGGATAGCTTGCAGCTCCTCAGTTTTCCTTATAAACCAGAAACACTTTGCCCTGACAATTACCTCACAAAGATAATGTGTTACATTAAAAATGAAGAGGTCACACATAGTACAGTGGTGTCAAACTAAAAAATAAATAAATAAAAAAATGTTTAAAATGACTTTTAAAATTAGTTTGTTTGATTTATTTATCAAAACTGGAAACTGTCCAGGTCATATATAGAGGAATATAAGCTTAACATTCTTTTGTAATTGTAAGTTAAGCTTAAGTTAGTACAACTTTAAAAAAAAAAAAAAGAAAGAAACTAGTGGCCACAACATATTTTCATTTAGTTTAACAACTCAGAAATTTTAAGTTCAGAATAATATTTATTTACTTTTTTTCTAAGGCAATGGGTTTCCACACTTTTTTAAAGTAAAGTCAACTAATCACATTCCCAACCGTATTTGAACCACTGAGGTGAATTTGCAAAGCGAAATACTGTATAATGGACCGAATTTTACCTGTTGAATAATAAAGATACCATTTTTGAAAAACTGAATATTTTTATGTGAACTTTGGAAGGTGAATATTTATTATTTAATTTTTAATGATGAAATTTACATTCACATTTATTCATTAGGCAAACGCTTTTATCTAAAGTGACTCACAAAAGAGGAATAATACATTATAAGCAGTTTTTGGTAAGTTACTCTAAAAAAGTAATTAATTACTAACTACTAATTACATTTGCTACAGTGTAATTAGATTACTGTACTAATTACTCTGTCTGAAAAGTAATTGCAGTACTTATTACTAATTACTTTATAAAACCATTATCAACCTCGACCAGATGAAAAATACAAAGATAGACATGAAACTGTTTTTTTTAATTCTTTCAAATAAATCATATACAATCAAATAAATTATTCATGAACTGGCCAAAGAATTTAAGGGGGCAGCATTCAATTAGAAAAAATATATTTTAAATTTACTATTGTTTTATATAGAAATGTTCTAGAGTCTATGCATTATTTAATGCAATTACATCAGAAGTAACTTTAATTAAATTACTGAAAATTTTGAGTAATCCCTTACTTTACTTTTTTCAATGAAAAAGTAATTTAATTACAGTAATTAATTACTTAGTAATGCTTTATGTTGAATGATAGTATCCAAGATGGACTAGAGTGCAAAATTAAAAATATATTTGTTTTGTCTGTGTGTTGTGTTGTGTTAAATGCTTTACATTTAAATATTCACAGCTTAAATATACAACCATATGAAAATGCATCCCCCAAAAATGCAAGCACAGTTAATTCAAGCCGTTTATTTTTCAGTTAGCCCAATTCAGTGTGCTTTTTTGTTTCAAAGACATTTGTCATCAATATACTTCCATATTGAATGATGACTGAGGCTGTCAGCAATCATGTAGAGGAAAGCAGTGTTCGAATTGTGACAGAGCTCTTGGGAGGGGGGGGGTCCCTTAAAACCCACCAAAAAAAAAAAGAGAGAAAAAAAGAATATATATATATATATATATATATATATATATATATATATATATATATATATATATATATA
Organism: Myxocyprinus asiaticus; assembly: GCF_019703515.2. Lineage (NCBI taxonomy): Eukaryota > Metazoa > Chordata > Actinopteri > Cypriniformes > Catostomidae > Myxocyprinus > Myxocyprinus asiaticus. The sequence goes on from NC_059349.1 coordinate 35,230,862, forward strand.
TATATATATATTTATTTATTCCTACTTTGGTGCGATAATCAGTGGCTATACTAGGATCATATGCATTTTACGTAACTAAAAGTTTGAATAAACAATTTAAATATACCATTAATTCAGCTAATCATAGTTATCTATTTAATCGTTGAGTTTACCAGTAAATGAAGCTGGCTTGTTTCTCATTGTGGTCCCATAGTTTGTGATGACTGGCATTTAAGTGCAACAATCGGAGCTTAGAAACGACAGTGTTTTTTTTTTGTTTTTTTTGCTTCAGATCCTGCAGTGTTGTGATTGGACAAAACGAAGCACCTCCTCGTTAAATAATCCAATAACTTCCGCTGACGATTTTTGAATGCAGGGCGGTTGATGTTAGGAAGGTTTTACGACTCACAGGGGCAGCGTTTTATCACAGAAAACACTAGTTTCTCTTTCTGAGATTTAGAAGCGGTCGTCAAAAGCTTTTATTAATAAAGAAAACCCTAAGATGGATCCTGTAATGTCCAAACTGCTCGTTGGGCTCGCTGTCAACATAAGTCGTAGTGATGGTAAGATGCTCTGCTAACAGCTAATCTTGAGTCTCTGAAGCTACAGGTACAAAATGCGTCTACAAAACAATGTATCTCAAATCTAGTAAAACCAAATCAAAGTAAACTTATGAAATACAAAGCAAAACAATACAGCATGTAGTGCTATTAGCTGGCAATGAAATAATTCAGCTAAAATAAATACACTGGCAGCCAAAATTTGGAATAATGTACAGATTTAGCTGTTTCGGAAGGAAATTGGTACTTTAATTCACCAAAGTGGTATTCAACTGATCACAAAGTATAGTCAGGACATTACTGATGTAAAAAAAAAACAGCACCATCTCTATTTGAAAAAAGTCATTTTTGATCAAATCTAGACAGGCCCCATTTCCAGCAGCCATCACTCCAACACCTTATGCTTGAGTAATCATGCTAAATTGCTAATTTGGTACTAGAAAATCACTTGCCATTATAGCAAACACTGCTGAAAGCTATTTGGTTCGTTAAATGAAGCTTAACATTGTCTTTGTGTTTGTTTTTGAGTTGCCACAGTATGCAATAGACTGGCATGTCTTAAGGTCAATATTAGGTCAATAATGGCAAAAAAGAAAAAGCTTTCTCTAGAAACTCATCAGTCAATCATTGTTTTGAGGAATGAAGGCTATACAATGCTTGAAATGGCCAAAAACCTGAAGATTTCATTCAAAGGTGTACACTACAGTCTTTAAAGACAAAGGACAACTGGCTCTAACAAGGACAGAAAGAGATGTGGAAGGCCCAGATACAACTAAACAAGAGGATAAGTACATCAGAGTCTCTAGTGTGAGAAATAGACACCTCACATGTCCTCAGCTGACAGCTTCATTGAATTCTACCAGCTCAACACCAGTTTCATGTACAACAGTAAAGAGAAGACTCAGAGGTGCAGGCCTTATGGGAAGAATTACAAAGAAAAAGACACTTTTGAGAAACAGAAAAACAAAAAGAAAAGGTTAGAGTGGGCAAAGAAACACAGACATTGTCAACAGATAATTGGAAAAGAGTGTTATGAATCTTAACCCCATTGAGATTTTGTGGGATCAGCTAGACTGTAAGGTGCGTGAGAAGTGCCCGACAAGACAGTCACATCTATGGCAAGTGCAACAGGAAGTGTGGGGTGAAATGTCACCTGAGGATCTGGACAACTGACAGCTAGAATGCCAAAGATCTGCAAAGCTGTCATTGCTGCACATGGAGGATTTTTTGATGAGAACTCTGAAGTAGTTTAAGAAGTTCTGAACAATTTATTTTATTTTTTTATTTTATTTATTGTAATAGTCATTTTTCACGTTATTAATGTCCTGACTATACATTGTGATCAGTTGAATGCCACTTTGGTGAATAAAAGTACCAATTTCTTTCCATAAGAGCAAAATCTGTACATCATTCCAAACTGTTGGCCGTCAGTGTAAGACACTAGGGTAAAATTAAAGTTGAAAGTTACATAGAAAGAAGAGCAACTAAAGAGAAAAGAATATACATTTATGTAACCTGTATATAAATGTAAATATGCAAATGGAAACCTGTAATTTCTCATGTTAATGACTGAAACGGACAACCATATGTTCTTTTTCTCGATCATAGGACTAGAATCTACTTGCTTTACCTGAAGTACTGACTAAACTATCTAGTCGCAATATAGTTTAGTCAGTACTTCAGGTAAAAGCAAGTACTCCTTTTACATAGTTTGCAGGGTTTTCTTTAAAGGAAAACAGCTGGAATTTTTTTTTTTTTCTGACTGTTGTGATGTGAAAGTCAGCACATGGATGTTCTAAAGATCATTACCACTTTTTTTTTTTTTTTTTTTTTTTTTTGTCAATGCAGGGAGAATACATAGTGCCACTGTGAAAACTGTCAATCTCGCTAAGTCCACAGTAAATGTCGAATGGACTGAGAAAGGCATGGCCAAAGGGAAAGAGGTTAGTACTTAATTTGTTTGACACATTCCGTTACACTGAAGTTACTGGGATGTTTACCAAACATGCTGGTTACCAAGCATGCTTTGGTATTTGGAGAATTTGTTGTACTCTTATGAAGTGCCCAAAGAAATCTGCTCTAGGATGTCATTGTTATCAAGATTAAGTAGATTGTCCCATAGGTTGACCTGGATGAACTTGAGCAACTCAATTCCGACCTTATGCAACACCTACAACCATGCCGTCAGGAGGAGCCTGTCGCTGCCCCTATTGCTACACCTCTGACAAAAACGGCAAAAGTGAGTTCTGTATTTTTACTTGCATTCTTGCATAAATTTTGTCTTCGGGATCACACAACGTACAATTTTGATTTGTTTTTCAAATGAAATATCAAAGACTGACTGTCCGTCTTGTCATTTTGCGAGGGATGGAATCACATTCCATTTGTTCAGAAAGTGTAGTCAGATATACACCGATCAGCCACCACATTAAAACCACCTGCTTAATATTGTGTAGGCCCCCCTCGTGCTGCCAAAACAGCGCCAACCCGCATCTCAGAATAGTATTCTGAGATGCTATTCTTCTCACCACAATTGTACAGAGCGGTTATCTGAGTTAATGTAGACTTTGTCAGTTCAAACCAGTCTGGCCATTCTCTGTTGACCTCTCACATCATCAAGGCGTTTCCGTGCACAGAACTGCTGCTCACTGGATGTTTTTTGTTTTTGGCACCATTCGGAGTAAATTCTAGAGACTGCTGTGTGTGAAAATCCCAGGAGATCAGCAGTTACAGAAAAACTCAAACCTACACAATATTAGGCAGGTGGTTTTAATGTTGTGGCTGATCGGTGTATCTACATCAGTTGCCACAGTACTGACATAGGTGCAAGTATAGTGCCAAGAGGCTTTCTTCAGTAATGGAGAGTAGCTGTAGTTGTTGAAAGATGTTCATCATGACAACTCATTGGTTTAGCATGTGTGAGGCATTTGAGACTACATAAGCAATGATAGCATTACTGTATTGTACACATTCATCCATATGATGTGTCTGGAATTGCTCATTCTTTCACTCATTTACTATACTGTAGGCCATTATATAACATTACATGGGAAAAGAATGAGTGAATTTGGACATGGTATTGCATATTGTGTATGACGTAACTTATGTTATGTCCAGAATGATAAAAGAAAGCATTCTTGAATTTTAGTCTGACACATTAAGCATGTGGTGATTTGATAGTAAAAATCAGATTTCATGTGGGTTTTTTTCTGTTAAAAACAGCTTGCTGAGTTTGCAGTGTTGAATTGGATACACACAAGAAATGCAAGATTTTTGCTGCCTGTCTGAACAAAGCTTAGTTACTCACAAAGTTCTGTTCTACGTGCTTGTTTCAGAATGTCAGAGCAACAGAGCTTCCCTTAAGGTTATCAAGAATACCTGCACCATCAGAACGTAAGTTACAGTCTTCTAACTTTTTCCCAGTAGGTTTACTCCAATTCATAGGTATCATATCAGTGCGCCAGTGTAATCTTACGGTGCCTCCCATTTGAAGCTGCTCCTCAGGGTGGTCCATCTGAAGAGCCAGGTTTGCATAATTTCTTCATGTCCTGACCCATTCACACTTACTCATGGTCCTATTATAACTGGTATCATTAGACTTGATCAGGGCATTTCTTCCCACTACTGTCCACATGTTTTTTTCTCCTTTAAATTATTCTCTCTTTGTAATCAGAAATAGACTTTAAATCCCTGTATCTTATCAGTCCAGCAAGTTCTCAAATGGCTTTGATATGTCTTGATGGCTGCATAGCATAGATATTCATAAATTCTTGCAGTGATCAATGCACTCTGGTTCCTCACCAAAGTATTTGATAAAGCAATAATTGTTCTTGCTATCTTCACTGTAAGAATTACCATTTCTCACTGCTTTTTATGCACAAAATGGTGTTTGGGGAAAATTTGTTCAAAGAATGGCTTTCAGATATAATGGCCATGTTGACAATGGAAGCTTTTTAATCCATTAGACTAATGCATAAACACCTTTAAATGAATAATAGATCAGGCTGCATTTAATAATGCAATTTTGCCTCCTCAGCTTCTAGAAGGATGATGACACGTCAGACATGCTTTTTCCGACAGCCTGCCCCTCCGCCTGCGGTCACGGCAACGGCTGCAGAGGATGTTCTCTCTCAAGACCTTCCCTCATCTACTATCCCTAAACCTTCAGGTGTGTCTTTACGTTGGCATGACGTTCAGAGATGAAGTCATTACTTAATGATCAGATAGTATTGTGTTGGCACGAAACTGAATGTTGCTAACTTAAGGTATAGTTTTTTTTGCGTGCCATTCCATGTCATGCATGGTTGAGGGGGTGCAGATGCGCGTTTTCCACGTGTCTAGAAAACCTTGGCTACACACAGACAGTCCATGTGTAATGTGAAAATTAACCTATGAATGTCTTATAGTTGTCTCTGCATATTAAGCTGGGAAATAAAGTATTTTAACACTGAAAAAAATTACATACTTAAACTTTAAAGTGCATGCATTTATGTCAGGGTTCCTGCAAATCCTTAGTCTTAAAATGTGTTAAATATCTTAAAAGATACAACAGAAGTCTTAATTTTCATTTAAAGAGGTCTTAAATTTAGGGATGGAAAGAGAGGTGATAGCGTGATATGATTTAATGTGATTAACAGACTTAATGAAATAAATGCCTGCGCTGCATCCTTTATAGTGAAAATGCGTCATTGTTGTATTTTCTCTCTGCACACAGGGCCTAATATTGTGTAGGTCCCCCTCGTGCCGCCAAAACAGCACCAACCCTCATCTCAGAATAGCATTCTGAGATGCTGTTCTTCTCACCACAATTGTACAGAGTGGTTATCTGAGTTACCATAGACTTTGGCAGTTCAAACCAGTCTGGCCATTCTCTGATGACTTCTCTTATTAACAAGGCTTTTCCATCCACAGAATGTTCCGTCCTTGTTTTTGACACCATTCCGAGTAAATTCTAGAGACAGTTGTGTGTGAAAATCCCAGGAGATCAGCAGTTACAGAAATACTCAAACCAGCCTGTCTGGCACCAACAATCATCCATGTAATTATATAATCAGCCAATCGTGTGGCATCAGTGCAGTGCATAAAATCATGCAGATATGGGTCACGAGCTTCAATTAATGTTCACATCAACCATCAGAATGGGGAAAAAATGTGATCTCAGTGATTTCGACCATGGCATGATTGTTTGTGCCAGACGGGCTGGTTTGAGTATTTCTGTAACTGCTGATCTCCTGGGATTTTCACACACAACAGTCTCTAGAATTAACTCCGAACTCATCCAATGAGTGGCACTTCTGTGGATGGAAACACCTTGTTGATGAGAGAGGTGAACCGAGAATGGCCAGACTGGTTCGAACTGACAAAATCTACGGTAACTCGGGTAACAGCTCTGTACAATTGTGGTGAGAAGAATAGCAGGTTGGGGCTGTTTTGGTGGCACGAGGGGGACCTACACAATATTAGGCAGGTGTTTTATTTATTTATTTATTTTTTTACTTATTATTATTTATTTTATCCCCTTTTCTCCCCAATTTGGAATGCTCAATTCCCACTACTTAGTAGGTCCTCATGGTGGCACGGTTACTCCCCTCAATCCGGTTGGCAGAGGACAAGTCTCAGTTACCTTCTGAGACAGTCAATCCGCGCATCTTATCACGTGGCTCACTGTGCATGACACCGTGGAGACTTCGCATGTGGAGGCTCATGCTATTCTCCACGATCCATGCACAACTTACCACGCGCCCCATTGAGAGAGCGAGAACCCCTAATCGCGACCACGAGGAGGTTACCCCATGTGACTCTACCCTCCCTAGCAATCAGGCCAATTTGGTTGCTTAGGAGGCCTGGCTGGAGTCACTCAGCAATCTCTGGATTCGAACTCATAACTACAGGGGTGGAAGTTAGCATCAATAATCGCTGAGCTACCCAGGCCCCCAGGCAGGTGGTTTTAATGTTGTGGCTGATCGGTGTATGACAAGCAATCAGTAATGATCAACTGATGATGAAATATGACAATGTTTACTTAAGTGTTTATATTGTTGTAGATGATTGTAAGGCTGCACATTTCCTTGATCTGTATAAATAAGCAGCTGGAAGCAGTGAAGCACATACATTTTCAGAATAAGAGACCTCAGTGTATTTGCGTTATTAAATCATTTTTTTTTTTCTGGTTATTGGTATTTTGGGTGCACCATACTCTGGATCTGGAATTTAATTCAAAATTTTAATTTCAATTTGAACCAAATATAACCAATTATAATGTGATACCTATGTGGAAAAAAAAAAAAACATGTCTCAAGTATTTTAAAATTGCATATAGCCTACCCTGTTATACTGATAAGCAATGTTGAATGTGTGCCCCTACCTGTTTAAGTGCCTGTGAAACATGATTCATTTGAGATTGTGTGGGTTTATTTTGGTATGAGGGTAAGGTATTAATTTTATTTGTTCAGTTTCTGAAAAAGTTCTTAAGTCTTACATTTTATTTCAAAAACTCTAACAACCCTGTATGTTCCGTGGCATCTGGATTGACAGGCTACCAGAGGAGACTTGTTTCAAAGCCAGCCTCTCCTCTGCTACCAACTGCTGAAGCTGCTTGTGAGAGCGAGGCTTCCAAATGTGCCCCCATGGGGCCACCAAGTATGTATGGTTTTGGATTTGTTAATCCTTGTTACTTTGTCTTCATTTAAGATCTGATTAGTACCATTCCCAATCAATCCATGAATGTATATAAATGCTTTGACAGAATTGTGGTGTCAACCATAGCATCTGTCATTTCCTGTTTGACTTTCTGGAGGTCTTGATTGAATTGTGCAATATTGTTGTAAACCGTGCATTATTAATTTGAGCAAGTCCATGTGATCTCTCTTTGAATAGTTAAATATTACTCATGGTAATGACTGCCTCATCATATTTTAATATTTTAGGCCATCGCATGTCTCAAGCCTCAGAAATTAACAAAGTGGCAAGCAAAAGGTTGTCACTGGCAAAAAACCCGGAAACACAGAAGAGAGGGAAGGTACAATATTTAAAGTCTTAGGCCTATTCACACCAAGTCTGAATTTTCTGCACTAAAAGATTTTAAAACAGTGCTTCACAATGCACTCGTTCACACTGAGTCTGAATATCATTCTGCAATGATTTGTTTTGTTTATTCTGGAATGCTGATCAGTTCCTTCAGATATCCAAACCTTTTACAGTGCATGACAAATTTGCTATTGGACTTGATGTGAATAGTTTGAAAACGTCTTTGCTAATATTTTGTACTTTGCAATGTATAATATTTACAATTTATTCTGCATCATTTGTTTACAACGCACCTGGTGTACAAAGGTCCTTATTATCTTAAAAAGTGAAATTACACAATGCTAATGTTTTTCTCCTTGCCATTTCTGTCTTATTGCTAGTTTGGAGATACAAGTCGCCCTAATAAGCAGTTTTACCAGATGATTGAGGATTACAGAGAGACCTTGGAGAAAGTGCCCTTGTCTTTGTCTGATCCTGTGGGTTAATTAAGCATACAGTTCTGAAAATTCTTATAAAAATAATAAGTGTGTAATGTTATCATATTCTAACACATGGTGCATCTTGTAGGTCAAACCTCACAGAATTTGTGTCTGTGTTCGCAAACGTCCTCTGAATAAAAAAGGTAGGTAACTGATACATTCTTTCCAATTTTTTCTTGATTGAATTGAATTGTTTCTTTGTGTGTCTCATTTCACTGAGTAATTGTGCTCAGAGCTGGCCAAGAAAGAGATTGATGTGGTCACCATCCCTGGTAAAGGAGCCCTACTTTTGCATGAGCCCAAGCAGAAAGTAGACCTGACGAAGTACCTGGAGAATCAGACTTTCCATTTTGATTACTCGTTTGATGAAGACGCCACCAATGACTTGGTTTACAGGTAGCTTCCTATTTCGAGTTTCATTTGTTATTTTTTACAGTTCTATATTCTGTTCTATGTTTATACTTGACTGACCTTGGCCTTCTTTATTAACAATTGTTTGCATATATACACAGCTGGGTACAAAAGTCTGTGTCCACATTGAAAATCTGGGATTCAAAAATCATTTTAATTTAAACCTGGAAATTAAACAAAGTTTTAGGGTTTCGAAATATCTTAATCAAAGAAACGTTATGACATAAAATGTATTTAATTCTGCATTGTTTCTAGCTCACTGATCCAATAAGCAAATTTGTTACACTGATCTTTACAAAAGGTCAGATTTTCTTGCTTCTATTAAAGCACACAAGATTCTCTTTGGAAAATTCTCAAATCATAGCATTGTTTTGCATAACATGTTTTTGCACAAACTTGTGGAGTCTATGGCAGCTTGAGTGCATGCTCTCACTGAAGCAAAAAGAATGCGTACCAAATGCATGCCAAAGAAATGTTGACTGAATATGCAATCTATGCTGAAACACACCACTGTGTGTATTTTAAGTAATCACAGTTTTCTGTGATTTAATTGCGATTTAATCCTGGTACACTAAAACATTATAATCATAAAAATATTTATACTTTGTCTCAAAAGAACTTTCTAGAAATTGGTTGGTCATCTTGTTAGTCAACATGTTTTTTTTGCAGATAGTTAATTGAACACATTTCTACAGGTATAAATCTTTGATACAAGTATATGTTTACATGCCATGAAATCAGTGGACATGCTGTAATTAAAAGTTGGGCAAAATCTTCTGGTGTTTTCCAGTGCACTTTTTAATAAGTGTTGGGCCTCATGTATTCAGATAGAAGACAAAGGCAGGCCTAACACAGTCGTAAAAACCTAACTCAAACCCCCACGTTCCAAGTCGTAAATTATACTGACAAAAATCACGCCAAAATCAAACAAAGGGAGTCCAAAACAGACTACAAATCACATGAAGCCTTGCTCACTAAAGGATCGAACTCTCCTATTGGATGAGGCACACAACAGAATGCACCTCAAACCATGACATCATCAGGAGCTGAAATACCTCTGAAATGCTTTCGGGATTTGCTTCCAGCAACTTTGTTTGCAGCGTGTGGACGCAGCTCTTCGCTGCTCTCAGGTGCAACCTCGTGGCACAAGGAAGTAACGTCCGACTTGAAACTGTAGCCATACAATCTCCATCTCGCTGGACGAGTTGAGATTACTCTGTTCAACCAAACACTCTATCGGATCCTAAGGAGACCGCCGAGCAATTCGCATCTTCATCCGTTTGCCTACAGAAGTGAAGAGATTAAAGATTTCTCTTCCATCTTCAATCAAGTCGACATTTCTGAGTTCTCCGCCAGCCCGCCGAGAATCAACAGCCGTACCGCCCGCTGACAGAGTGAGGAAACGGCCTCCCGTCATCACCCGAGCCTCAAGGAACTGGGTCAGAGTTAAAGGACGGAGGAAAACACATTCTACCTGAATCGCATGAGGACACAAGTAAGAGGTTTACGTCTGGGCAGAGATAGAATATTATAGTGTGCTATTCTTGTGTTTCAAAGTTTTTGCTTGTGCAGTTTACGGACCATCATGTCCGCTCATTATTAATACTCAGGGTATGAATTATCACGATTTTGTTTTGCTGTATTGTGGTCCAACCAAATTGGACTGTTGTGCAATTTCGCCATCGCGGGTGAGACAAGTAAACTGAGTTCATCCATTAAATAGTCAAAGTATGCGGGACTGTTTACGAGCCGTCCACCGCGTCTCAGTTCATTGCTCAAACAGCTGCTTTCTCTCCCACGATCGCGAAATCGGCTTTAAGGCTGTCAATTCTCTCTCTCTCTCTCTCTCGTACTAACAACACACGCAGACACGCGACCCCTCACAAACATTCTGGCACACATTTTGGCTCGTAGATAGCTTAAATGCTAAAGCCCAGCTTTGTCCCTAAGCTATCGTACAAGCGGATACATGCGGTAACTGGTAGACAGCAGTTGCCATTGACTGGTTTCTCTCCGCCCCCATTCGCGGTCATATTTCCTTGCCGGATGTCTAGCGTGATATACTCTCCACGAGAGTCACGTCCGCCATTTTGTGCGCATCCCTCCGTACACACACACACACACACACACACAGTCACACACACACCTTATGTGTTATAGGATTATTTTTATTTCCATATCTAATCATATCACTGTTTAGTTTGTAGTTGTAAATCGGAAGTTTATTGACTATTGTATTAATTATTAATTGATATTACTGCATAAATAAACTTTGTTTATATTACAAAGAGAAATGTTTTGGTTTGTTTTGTGTACGCCTGTGTCATGCTGACGGGATGTCAGTGCTCGGATTCAAACCTTCATTCATTGTTTATTTTTTTTTTTTTCCTGAAAATCGATATTCTTCGGATGTCGATTTTCCTAAGAAAACAATCTAATATTGAGACTGTTTTACTATTTGGTTATTAGTCCCTGATTCCAGGGTGGTGCCCCGTCAATGTTAATCCTTATTAATATTCTATTGATTTTTGATAATTGATAATTATCTTTGATGATTGTTGAATTTGAATGATCAATAAGCTAGTGTTAATTTTAATGTTTCATCGATGTTAACAATTAACTATTATCTTTGATGATTGTTGATTTAAAGGATTAAAAAAGCTAACATTGATTCTCATCAATGTTATATTAATTATCAAAATCAATAATTCTTTGATAATTATTAATTATTGCTTATAAACTAACTTGCTCCTAAACGTAGCACACTACATTTACTGGAGCCCCATATGAGGTTTTAATGAGTTAGATTCAATTAATTTAAATATCAATTAATAACTACAGAAATAATTAATTATTTCTGATAGTAACACTGATCTAAACAACCAGTAAAGCCGTACAATAGGATCAAATTGGTAGATTCGATTCATATAAAGCTTTTTTTGGCAAGAGAAACTTAAGGGTACACTGCCAATAGGGCTGGGTATTGATACAGATTTCCTGATTTAGATTCCGATTCACAAGCTCTCGATTTGATTCAGATTTAGATTCGACAGGACCTTCTAACTAGGTACATTTAAGAAAATGTGAATTTTACGATTGATATTTTATTAGTTTTTCATTTGTCAAATTTTAGCAATTTCAAAATGAACAAATCAATGTATTCAATCAGTAAATGTATTATATTTATAGAAACCACCTGCCTAATATTGTTTAGGTCACCCTCATTCTGCCAAAACAGTGCCAACTCGCATCAGAATTTGAAATAGCGAAATTTGGTTGCAAATGCAAGTGATTTCCTCATTGTAGTTGTGGGTTGCGCATAGTGTAAAAGATCTATCTTGGGATTTAAGAATCGATATCGAGATCCTTCAAATGAAGATTCTGATGCATCGGGAAATCAATGAATCAATCAATTTATCCACCCCTAATTGTCAATGCACTATAAGATGCAATACATACAGATATAAAACAAATTGAATGCTGAAGTTTAAAATCTCAAAACTATTATTTTCTCTGGCTGCCATTCAGTCTATATCATGCACACACTGGGTCTCTCTTGCATGGTTTCGCTTTTGACACTGGTTCAGATGACAGTGAGAGAGCGTTTTTGGTGACGCGAAAAGATATGGCATCTTTTCCACATCTGCCTCGCCACTTGCGGTTGATGTTTCCATTCTCCATAAAGTTAAACTGCTCTCGTGTTTATTATGCCCAGGACATGTTGCGCTTGATGAAAAAGCATGTACCTCCTGGAAATTTATATGTGCCAGTTTTAACCACAGGAATTGGGGATTAACGTTAGTGAATTTTTAAGGAAGTGGAAAAAAACGGATAATGCATCAATTGCTTAAATTACATTAAATGTTAATTTCTGCGATTAATAGTTGACAAGTTAAATTTCCCAGCCCTAAAATGTATATATTCCCCAAAACATGCTAATTTAATCAGCATCAAACAATATCTTGTGTACTTTTAGGTTCACTGCTAAACCCCTGGTTAAGACCATTTTTGATGGTAGTATGGCGACGTGCTTTGCATATGGCCAAACAGGCAGTGGAAAGACCCATGTAAGTCATGTTCCGTTACTTGCATTTCAAATAAAATGACTAAACTGCAATGAAACAATGAGTTTACACATTTTTCAACTGAGGCTTAATTTACAGACAATGGGTGGAGACTTCTCTGGAAAGAGTCAAAACAGCTCTAAAGGGATCTATGCCCTTGCAGGTGATTGGAATTATCAAATGTACTTTACATAGTGGCCTGTTGGTATTTATCCTTGTTCATTCATGTATTAATCTGTCTGCATACTTCACAGCACAGGATGTATTTACTTTCCTGAGGCAAAAACGATATGCTGATATGGACCTTTGCCCATATGTCACTTTTTTTGAGATCTACAATGGCAAGGTTTGCTTATTTTGTGTTACACAATTCCAAAACCTTTGTGTTGTCTTATCAAAGAGGATATCTGTTAGTTATTGTTCCCCTGTCATTTGAGTAAATAAACCTCAATTTTCCAAATGATTAATGGTACTTTTTATGCTCAATTTAACAAGCTTGGTATTATGATTTGATTTTACAATGATCTTTATTTTAGATTGTTGTTGTGAGTGTGAGTACTTGCTCAGGCATGATTGTGAGCTGTTTCTGTGCCCTCTGCAGGTGTTTGACTTGCTGAATAAGAAAGCAAAGCTACGTGTTTTAGAAGATGAAAAACAGCAGGTCAATGTTGTTGGCCTGCAGGAGGTGCCCGTGTCATCTGTTGATGATGTCATCAAGATGATTGAGCGAGGAAGTGCATGCAGGTATGCATTAAGAACTTTTTATTAGGCTTTGTTCAGACATGCAGCTAAAATTCTATTTGTTTCTGATTCGTATAGTTTTCTGTAGTCTGAACAGCAAAATAACTGTTTACAAACCTGCTCCCAACCACATCCATGTACAGTTTGGATTTATAAACCGTCATAGTCTCTTTCTGGAGAACTTTGTCATGCTTTGTCCAAAATGGTCACGTGTTTGTAATGCTGTATTTATGAAACGCAACCCTCTAAAATCATTTCTAAAAAAAATTCACACTATACCAGAACGTCTGGCCAGACGTTTGCCAACGCCAGCTCATCACGTTCACATGCGGTCTTGCAAGTAGTCCTGAGGCGGCGGAATTTCCTCCATGGGAAGTTCTCTCTGGTGGACCTTGCTGGGAATGAGCGTGGCACTGATGTCAGCAGTAACGATCGGAGCACTATAGTGGAGACTGCAGAGATTAACCGCAGCCTGCTGGCATTGAAGGTGCTGTACTGTCCAATTGTATAAGATTTACCCACCACAGACCAGCAGTCTGTTGGACCAAATGGGTCCTTTCTACATGACAATGTTGTTTGTTTGGTTAATGCACAAACTTTGACATAATTGAAGGGAAACATGTTAGGTGCTCTAACAAATGTAAAAATTGTGATTTCCTGGCATGAAACATTTTCATTTGTCAGTGTAATTTTTGTAGTTATGCTCTGCTCTAAAATGTTTCATAGGCTAGAAATGGTTATTTGAGCGCAATCTATATAAAATCCTCATCCAGTAATCACTAATTAGAGATAATTGGTGGGTTTCATTTCAATTAAAAATTAGGTAACAAACTTTTAAGTTGTGTGAATTGTCCTCTCTGATACATGGTGTTAATAAAGCTGCTGATGATGACAAAATTACTGCATGATTATATTGTTAGAAAGTATTTATACCTAGTTTGTCCACTGTTCTTACAAACGCTAATTGAATTGGTAGCTATGTAAATGTAAAATGTTGTCTTGCATCGTCCCTGACTCCTCAGGAATGTATTCGGTCTCTGGGTCAGAATAGTGAGCACATCCCGTTCAGGATGAGCAAACTCACCCAAGTGCTTCGAGACTCCTTTATTGGAGAAAACTCCAGAACCTGTATGGTAAGCGTGCCGTGTGTGTGACTGACTATTGTAATTTTTTTTTTTTTTTTTTTTTTTTTTTTTTTATGTGAGTGGCATTACATTTTTAAAGAAGGGCTTGCATTTTCTACTGTTATTTATTGAAACATTATTACTTTGGTCTGTTTTAGATTGCAATGATCTCACCGGGCATGGGCTCTTGTGAATACACTCTTAACACACTACGTTATGCAAACAGGTACAAATTTATTTTCTTACCTTCCTTCACTTGAACAAAGGTTTTAAGTTATTTTGATTTAGCTCTTATTCTGAAGAATGGTTTCTCAGATGGCAAACACAGGAGTAGGTTTGGAAATCAAGAACCGGTTCTTTTTCAGAACCGTGTCTGTCTTTTTTTTTTTTTATTTTTTTTTATTTATTTTTTTTTTTTGCTCCTCTCCCAATTTGGAATGCCCAATTCCCAATGTGCTTTTAAGTCCTCGTGGTCGCGTAGTGGTTCGCCTCAGTCCGGGTGGCGGAGGACGAATCCCAGTTGCCTCCGCGTCTGAGACCGTCAACCCGCGCATCTTATCACGTGGCTTGTTGAGCGCGTTGCCACGGAGACATGCCGTGTGTGGAGGCTTCACGCCATCCACCGCGGCAACTACGCACAACTTGCCACGTTCCCCGCCAAGAACGAACCACATTATAGCGACCACGAGGAGGTTACCCCATGTGACTCTACCCTTCCTAGCAACCGGGCCAATTTGGTTGGTTAGGAGACCTGGCTGGAGTCACTCAGCATGCCCTGGGATTCAAACTAGTGAACTCCAGGGGTGGTAGCCAGCGTCTTTTACCACTGAGCTACCCAGGCCCCCGTGTCCATTTTTTAAGATACCAGAACTGTTTGATTTTCATAACTTGCGGTTCCATTTATTCCTGAACAAATGACTCTCATGAGCCGGTTCTTTTTAGTGAATCAAAAACATCAAACACGTTTAATGTTGAAGTCTCACTAGCCTGTAGTACAGCATAAGGCTACATAACACAATCTAAACCCATGGAACTCAGCATCTTTTTGTGGCCTGCGTTAAGTTGTCATCACTTAAAATTAGTGAATGTGTATGAATTTGTCAATTTTCTACAGCATTTACGGTAATTCTCAGTATTGATAAACTGCTGAACTGTTATAGAGGAAAAGAAATGGCTAAAGGATAAAAATAAAGAATGCGTGCCTGCATGCTAGGTGTCCAGTATGTCATGACAATCTTTGACAGTGACACCAACAGAACAGATCATCATCTTTCTATATATGGCAAAAAAAAAAAAAAAAAAAAAAATTGACATTTCTCAAAATGTAGTGTAATGTAATGTAGACTGGTGCATTCCGCAGCAGCATATGGCCTACTTTTAAAAAAAGTGTGAATCTTTTAAAATAAACAAACAAAAAACATTTTGGCCTATATATGATCATTATAATAGTAGTATATCACAGTTTTTATTTTTTAAAGAACCACACTTTTACAAGAATTTTGCTATACACCTATATGTTTTATTTCACTTGTGTTAATTATATGTGTCCATGATGTATTAAATGCATATAGCATAGTCTGCTCGCCTCATTAATATGAAGTTATTAAAATATGTTTTAATACATTTTAAAGAGTGCGGCCCTTGAGGCTAAAGGGATCCTGCTTTCCGGCCCCCCGTCTTTCCAAAGTTGAGTACCCCTGGTCTAAACTGTCTCTTCAACTATTACTTGTTTATGTAATGTTGTACTTCAGACCTGTAAGACTTCAATCAGGCAGGGCAGTTACTGACTGCTTGTTCATATGACAGTGTATAATTAAAGATACACATGAGTTTTGATGTAATCATTGTAATCAATTTTATAAAATAAATGAATTAAATGTTATCAATTTTTTATTTAATATATAGTTGGGATCAATTATTGGATTGAATTTTTGCCTCTAAAAAGTATGCAAACATGCCTTTTACAAGAATTGTATTAAATTATTTTCTGATTTGAACTGTAGAGATCTGCTCTGTAGAAATCTGAAATTATCTCATCATTTGGGGACAGGCTGCTTAGAGCAGTAAATACAATAAGAATTTCCAAATAATTCTTCCTCAGAAGTATTGAAAGAATCATTAAGAGAAACCGGAATCATTAAATGCCTAATGATTTCCATCCCTACACAGGAGGAACTGTGCAGATCCTTTTGCTTCTAATTGGCTGAGCAGGCCCTCTGGTGGTTTGATTAGGTTTTACAGTCAGATTTGTGTGTTTCTGACAGGGTGAAAGAACTGAACGGAATATCTAAAGGAGCTTCATTGGATAATGGCTCAAGTCTTGAGCTTTCTGTGGAGGAAGGAAACTCCTCAGACGAGGTGAGTGAATAAGGGACAATGTATTAAATATCTCTTTCCAAAACATGTTAAATCTTAATTATATAAATGTAATCAATAAAATGTAACATTATGACATAATGAGAAATGTTTGAACACTAATTCAACATTAACATAAACCGGGTAGAGACAATAACTAAAGCATCAGATCCCCATTTTAAACTAAATTAGGCCTTCTTTTTATTATTATTATCCAATGTTTTCACAGAAATTTGATCTCAAAATTGGGTGAATAAACTGGAAATATGATTGCTTGCATTTCAGGAGTCTGTTCTCCCAGCATTTGAAGCTATATCCCAAGTCTCTGAAATGGAGGAGAGGTTTCATGAGGAACTGAGGGTTCGTAGCATTCAGAATCTTCTTAGGTCTCTTGTATATGTGCATCTGATCTGTTTATTTTGGGGGGGGGGGTTCAGACCTTGTGATCAATCAATAACCAGTTGAACCAAAATAAAATCAAAATGCTCTGTTCACTTATTTACACCTGAAGGCAATGCTAAAGACTAAGTCATCTGTTTAGTTCCCATATACAGTATGCCCTTTATTGTTATTCATACGATTTTCTGTTCAACTCATGTGTTTTCCAGGGGTGCTGTGAGGTTGCCACATCCATGGAATGTCCCTCGTTTGATATTATTTCAAATTTACCGGAGATTGATGCATTTATGAGGAAACTGCAAGGTATTTCATTTAATTCAAAGAGACACTTACATGGGTATTCCTATTGTATTGATCCAAAGATAAAATTCAGGGGCAAATCTACAGCAGTGTCTTTTATAGATTATATTAGTTAAAGCTTGTTTCATATTACAATTCATAAAGTCCTGAACTTACAGCACCTTTTAGACCCAAGTTATTCACTTTGTAAAGCCTGACATATGAAATTTTTCCTTTTTTTTTTTTTTTTTTTTTTAAAGTATCATATTTGATACATTAGGCTTTAAAGGTCATTATACTCCTGAGGCCTAGCAGTTCATTTTTGTGTAGGACATTTAAGTTTTTCTTATCCCATACATGCTACAGTGGGAAATATTGTGGTATTATCAGAGGACTCCCTGGGCTTTTAAGATAGCAAATATTTGAGAGTTTGGCCATGATAAAATCCTCTTCTTGGTCTATAAATATGGATTGAAATATCACAGTTCAATTCAGCACATCATATGCAATATGAATAAAATGTTCTTTTTTCAATAAACAATTTTTATCACATGTATTCTATGCACCTGACACTATTGACATTTAAAAAAATAAATAAGACATTGTAAAAAAAAAAAACATTTGCTGGGTCTCAGGATCTTATGGTAAGATGGCATCATAATAGCTTGTAATGTAAAATAATGACATCTTTATAATGACACAGCAGGTTGCATATATGTAAATACACAGACATATTAGTTCACACTTTAATCATATCTTATAAGAAGTATATGGCAGAATTTTAAATGCTTTTTTGTTTTGTTTTTTGTGATGGGCATGAATGTAATGTGATTTGAGAGGGATACCTCAAAAGCCATCATATTTGATACATGGATTTCAAAGTTTTTTTTTGTTTTTTTTTTTTTTCAATAAAATAATATACAAAATTTTAACCAATCACAAGTTGCTTATATTCAACAAATACTCATTTTAAAATATCAGAAACAATATAATCATTACTCTCACTTTTACTTTATTAAAACAAGCTGTCATTTATCCCAACATGTTACTTTTTGCACAAATCCGCCACCATTTTAAATAGATTGATATAAACATTGAAACCACTTATTTCACAAATAACCACTAGATGGTGCCATAAACATGTGACGCTTACCATAGGTTGTTTGGCTTGTCAGCTTGAACAGAGAGTGAAACAGGAGCCGTCAAACGTTGTGTATCATATTTGATGAATGGATCAGTTGATTGAGTGTCATTTAAAAAGGTTCTAATTGTAGTTGTCAAAGTTCAGCTGCATCTGATATTAGTTAAGGTCTTGTGAGCAGGTTCAGAATGGTCTTAAGTTGTTTAACAGATAAAACACTTCTAAGTTTATGTAATAACTTGGGTGAGCTTCAGACCTCGCTAAAGTGTCAAAATTGTGTGGTTTGAAAGGGTCTCATAGCCTGCTATTTCCTGCTTAGCACTTAAATTGTTTTTCTTGTTGTTGTAGAGTCTTACCAGGCTTTGAGATCAGCCATTGAAGCAGAACAGAGGGTCAGGATGTCATCCAAACTAATCTAAGATGAGATTCAGCTGAGGCCAACAGCAAAGAAATCTTTTATTAAAAACTGATGCAATTTCACTTTAATTATGTTATCATATAGCTGCATAGATATCTGGGTTTGTATAAGTTTTAATGTCTTTGTGTACTAAATAAAGGCTCCTTCATTTTGGATCTTTTCTAAAAACACATTTTGAATTGTGTCCTGATTTTTAAGGCCATCCTCAAGGCATCAACCCATGTTCCTTATTTACGTGCATTCAGATGAAGTATTTCTATACGGCTTACTGTTTTTCATGTCTCTACCTTGGAACGGAGCTTTTACCCTGATGACGCAAAAGTGGACAGTGAAAGGTGGTGGTCTGAGCTGGGAGCGCTGCCTCATACCACCCACCTTCTCAAAAAAAAAAAAAACATTCCCAGCCTTGACCTCCAAACCTCCACTATACACAAGCCACAACCAGTGTATACTCTTGCCCTGCAAGCACAAGCTGACATGACAAATCAAAGGCCTAATAAACAACTTGCACTGAAAAGTTTACCCCAAAGGATGAAAATAAACAAAATCGGCCTGCAAGTGGGTGGCCCCACATCTCTGTGTGAGGCCGAGAAGCTCAACTAAACTGCTTCCTCTGAGCTCTCTGGGTGGCATTCCCCAACCTCCCCACCAACCAGCTATTTACCCCCCATACTCTGTAAACGAACAAAGCAGTGTTACATGTATTTCCCATGTTGTGAAATATAATCTAAATATGTATCTTGTTTTATTACAAAAAAACAAAAAATACAACTAGCTTATTTATCAAGAGTTTATTGATTATCGCCACATAGCAACCTTAGTTTTTGTCGCTCTTTGCTTGTTCATAGTTTAAAACAATTCTCACAGTAAAACATATCAGCAAAAGATAGTTGTTTCAAACAAACTGTATAATTGTTGGAATTTCTTTCTGGTTGTGTAAAATGAATGCCAAATTCTGACGAATAATCGTTCTGAATGCACATTTTTACATGTAGCTCACAGTCACGTTGCGATGGATTAATTTACTATAGTCATTAATTTTTTTTATTTGTTTTTTTTTCTTCTAGCATGTTTAATATGAATGACACTGTGGCTCTTTTAGGGTTTTGGAGGTTCACCTCAGGAAAATATTAATTAACTTCCAGAGACCACAAGAGCTGATTATAATGGAATCCTTTGGTGTTTTTTTTAGCAGTGCCGTCAGCCTGAAATAGTCTAGACTCAGTGTTGCGTTGTGACTGTTATCATCTTGGAGCATAACTAGCCAGCTTGTCTCTGAAAGGACAATCTTAGAATAACTAAAAAGGACCACATGGGATGTACAGACATGCTCCTTCAGTTCAGTTATCCACCATACATTTTAAAGAAGGCTGAAGGAACTTTTGCTGGTATTTTCGATCTGGAAATGTGTTTCGAGTCTTGTATCTGTTGGCCCTGAGTCTGTTTGACTCTGCTCTCTGGATTCCAGCTGTCCACATGAATATTTTCTCAGTGTGGAGTAAATTGGCAGTGGCTGTTGCTCAGTTCCCATCACCTCCACAGACTAAATAAACAGACAAACCACCCAGCAAGCCCATCGGAGGAGCATGCAGAACAACCTCTGTTTTTCTTTTGCTCCTGACCCCTTTCTTTCTTCTTGGTCTTCTCTCTATCATTCTCTGGCTCTGCATTGTCTGTGGATGGATCTGGATGGTAGAGTGTCTGTCAATGCCAGGACTGGCAGTTTTGCCTTGGGCTCTGTCTGAATGTGTTGTAGAGGTTTGGTGAAGAGCCTTTCCATAAATGCATGCCCCACATTACTCAGTTTGCTGCATATACTGTACATCTATTCATCTGGACATCTATAATGTAAGATACTTTATACCAGGGACTAAACAAATTTAATGTTTTTCATTTCGGTTCATTCTGAGCAGAAGCTGTATTTTTTTTTTTTTTTTCATTCTGGTTCATGTGTTCTGCAGTCTCCTTTCCAATTGGTAACCAAACAGAACTAAATAAAAGAGTGGTTAATAATGTTCTTTTTAAAACGACTACTACTGTGCTAAGGGTGGGTGATACACCATTTGCATTGTTGCCAGATCTCATAAGAGAAAACGATCAAAATAAGGGTCTTGCCTCACCCAAAATAAGCGAAGTTAGCTATTTTTATTTTATTTTTTTATTTCCTCATCTGGAGAAATTATCAGCATAGAAATCATTGAAAGAATAGTATACAGTGGCCTATATAGAAATAACATCTTTTCAGTAAATGTATCCTTAATATTGGATATATCCACAAAAATATTTTAAATATTTCAAATATACATCTAAAATCAATTAGTAGCACAAATCTCTTTCTCCTGCATACATGCACGTGTTTTGTGGGCATGTTATTATGCAAATTATTTAAGTATTTAATTTTTTTAAATTATTTGCTTTAATTACAGATCTGCTTCTCAGTCGAAATCTGCCAGCATCAAATCTGTATTAATGCATCGTATCTAGCAATAATTCAGTGAAGACTTGGAAACATTCATGTGTGCATATGTAGTAATTTTATATACTGGTAGTTACTAAAAAGGTCTACAGCATGTCATGGAAGGCTACATCCACATCGTGCAATTAGACAAAGAAATGTGTGATGCAACGTTTTCCTTCAGAATTAAAGCACATGCTTATCATGTTATACTAAAAAGAGTGAAGCCCCATTTTTTTTGGGCAACAGGAAGTGGTGTAATTCTGAAAATGTACTGTGACAAAAAAAAAAAAAAAATGAAAATATATATATATATACTACCGTTCAAAAGTTTGGGGTCACTTGCCTGAAATGTTTCTCATGATCTTAAAAACCTTTTGATCTGAAGGCGTATGCTTAAATGTTTGAAATTCATTTTGTAGACAAAAAATATAATTGTGCCAACATATGAATATATTTAATTACAAAACTACAATTTTATTAAAAGAAAAAAAAAAAAGTTTTTGAAATGGATGACTTGGACCGAATAATTAAGAAAAGCAGCCACTAAGTGCCCAGCATATAGATGGGAACTCCTTCAATACTGTTTAAAAAGCATCCAAGGGTGATACCTCAAGAAGTTGGTTGAGAAAATGCCAAGAGAAAATTTCTGCAAAATCTAGGCAAAGTGTGGCCACTTTGAAGATGCTAAAATGTAACATAGTTTGTTTATTTTGCATTTATTATTTTGGATTTTGTTAGTCACAACATAATTCCCATATTTCCATTTCTATTATTCCATAGTTGTGATGACTTTACTATTATTCTAAAATGTGAAAAAAATTATAAAGAATAAGTGACCCTAAACTTTTGAACGGAAGAGCAATATATATTAGGCTATACAATGGTTGAAATGGCCAAAAATCTGAAGACTTCATACAAAGGTGTACACTACAGTCTTCAAAGTCAAAGGACAACTGACTCTAACAAGGACAGAAAGAGATGTGGAAGGCCCAGATACAACTAAACAAGAGGATAAGTACATCAGAGTCTCTAGTTTGAGAAATAGACACCTCACATGTCCTCAGCTGACAGCTTCATTGAATTCTACCCGCTCAACACCAGTTTCATGTACAACAGTAAAGAGAAGACTCAGGGGTGCAGGCCTTATGAGAAGAATTGCAAAGAAAAAGCCAGTTTAGAAACAGAAGAACAAAAAGAAAAGCTTAAGAGTGGGCAAAGAAACATCTAGTCGCCAGAGGTCGCCGGAAGTTACCAGCTCTCATTGAAAATGAATGAGAGGAGGTCACTTTGTCACTGGAAGTCGCTGCATGTGTATACCAGGGGGGTCAGGAATTGGCTGGTTAGCAGGTCCCTGTCAGCACCTGCTGGTAGATGCTGGAACTAAACCAACCAATGGCAAAAATCATGTTTCTCCATAAACAGCCATTCGTTTTATGACAAAATAACATTTGTTTTCCAAGAACCATTTCAACTTAAATTATTTCATTACATTATAGCACATCGTCATCCGGTAACGGATGTTTTTGAAGGGCTCTTAAAAGCATGAAATTGATTTATATGTTTCCCTGTCTATTCCCATTGACAATTGATCAGTCACGTGACACCTGATCCTGGAACTCAGCGCCCATGATCAAAGATAGCAGCCCCCATTTCGCTCATTTTCTGGGAACCCTGCGCTTGCTGAGCACAGTCATAGAGATGAATGGGGATGCTAACGGATAGCTCTCTCCAGGTATTTTATAGCTCCATGGCGTGTATGCAGTGTTGCCAACTTAGCGATTTTGTCACTAGATTTAGTGACTTTTTGACCCCGTTAGTGAGTACAAGAGCCATCTAGCGACTAGCGACAATTTAGCTGCGTTCACACTGCCATGTCGCTAGTGGTGTGTACAGAGAGTCTAAACAGCACTGTTTCTTTACAATTAATATTAATACAATTAATTTTATTATTAAACTATTAGTAAGATTATTAATATGGTACGTTAATTTACTATATCTGATCATTTAAATGGTTTCGTTTGCTATCATACATGTAACACATTTTCAAAACAAATTATTTAATAGTTAATTTTACAGACTATTTGATGATTTAAACTTACTGGGAATCCCCGCGATCTCAGATACACCTTTCCACGCATAATTGTTCTTAAATATGTCCCTGTATGTGGGCAGAGACATATCATATTATACTGGTAAATTGCTAACGGCAAGGATTAGCCTTTCCTCCATTTTTCCACGACTGCAGGAGCTGAGAGAGAGAAGGATCATGTGAGCTCTACCATCTTCTCTCATACTGGCTGTCGCTCCCGAAAGTCGCTCTTCATTTGCATAAAGTTAAACATTTCTCAACTTTGTGGCGTCACTGGACACACCCACATCTGGTCGCCAATGGTCCCCGTCTCTCTTGTCGCCGGAAGTCGCCAGCTCTCATTGAAAATGAATGAGATGAGGTTGTTTTGTCGCTGCATGTCGCTGCGTGTCGCTGGCAGTGTGAACGCAGCTTTAAGCGACTTTTGTAGTCTGCTTTAGCGACATTTTCCACATCTGGCGACATAAAAAAACATCAGCTCTATCGTGAATGATGTCTCATTTTTCTCTGTGTTCTAGCGCCCCCTTGTGTTTCAAGTAATATGACTGACCTGCATGCCATCAGGAGTTGAATTTATGTACAAACGGATGTTCTATAAATCGAATGACTGACAAGCTTACGTGTTGTTGGTATTTGTTGCGACAGTCTCAACCAGTTCACGTGCATGCTCTCTGTTTAGAAAAGAAAAGTCAGCCTACAGCGATAGAAGAGCATTGAGAAATTATCAAGCAGGGCGAGAGAGAGAAAGAGAGAGAATGGAATGGATATGAACCCCTGATCTATAATAAAGTGTAGAGATAAGTGATATGAACAGATGAGGTGTCACTGTCAAAAAGTCATTGTGACACAGTAACACTGGCACAAGTAATACACACCGATGGTTCAGCATCACACAACAGATATGTTAAAAATATATATTACATATTATCTCCAAAACAGCTCCATGTGAGGCATTATAAGGCATATAGTTTTGTTCAGTAATGCAGTTTAATTACAAAACAAAATAAATAAAAATTAAATAGAAATCCCAGACTGTCTGAATGTTTGACAAGTTCAATTAGTGATAGCTAAATAATTAGTCTGTTTTTATTTATTTATTTATTTATTTATTTTTTATCTTCGACATTCTTATTTATCACTGACCATATGCAAGGAAATTGAATGTATTTGAGACCTAGTGGTTATGTTTTAAGCTACTTGGGGCAAATTGATCTAGTTCAGATGTAGTAGGTTACTTCTCATAAACGTCACAAGGGTGCAGTTTTAAATGCTGAATTTGTTTTCCTGCACATGCCATGCATCCATCAATAGAGGGCAGTCCAACAATGGAGACAGACCTTTTTGCAGATGGACACAGATGTGATATTTAAATGTTTAATTAAGAACTAACTTTCCTGATGTTGTAATAAAGTTTGGGAGTTCATCTGTACATTTAATTTTATTTGCTTTAGTATGTTTACTGGTTTAAAAATCAGTGTTGCACAGGAAGTTCCCGGCATCACATTTGGCTTCCCTCATGTTTGCCCCTGATGCATCAGAATAGTTTCAGAGTCAGGCACATTGGTGCTTGCTCATTTTTCATGCAGTTTGGCATCGCGTGGCATGCACACTGGCGCTTGCACTTGGGTCTGAAATTAATATATTCAAGGTGTTTTAATGTTTGATTTTGTCCATGAATGCTTCCTTGTTTTTGAAGGGATTGTTGAATATTTCGAATGGTAATTTCCCAGTAATGCTCTCCTATGTTCTTAGAAAGAATTCTGCTATTCTTTTCCACAAGTGGAATGATCAAACGAGCGTGCCTATGTGGTGTTCTGTGTGAAGAGATACAGATGCTGGCGGCAGGATTGTCTGCAGGCCTGTGGTGAGTCTGGGTTTCCCAAGCTGTGGGTACGCTTGTTTATGCTTCCATTTCAAGGCAGCTAGAAGACAGGGTGCCCGTTAACACAGGTGTGCGAATCCCAGTGACCAACAAAAAGAGGGTATTTTTAAAACTCATACAGATGTTCATCTTTTAGTCTTTTACATAAATACACTCACAAGGGAATAGAAATGACTGTATTTGACGTGGCAGTTTAGGGCAATGAAAACAAACACATTATGTTTAGAGACACTGGGTGCTTCTCATTTCTAAAATTGCGCAACCTCGTTTCCTTTCCTTGCTTCCTTTCCTTATTTCCTCGCTCCACTCTCTTATGAAACGAGGAATGTCCTGCTCATTCACGCATCACTTCAGACGCTGTCTTATATTATTTTTTATTATAAAACCTAATAATTTAAGATGCAGGTTTAAAGTTTGTGACAATTATGGTTTATTTAAACCGCAAAGGTAAAACATGAATTAAAGCTGTTGTGTCAGATGTGAAGGGGGAGGAGAATTAATACGTGCAGCAAGTGCGTCAACCTCTTCCACATGGGATGCTCCTGTGCTTCCTCCCTCAAGCGTCCTCAGGAAGCTTCCTCCATCCTCGGTCCTTGCCTCCTCGCAGTGCATTTAGTGAATTGATACGTCCTTCATGATGGCAGACTTTGATCGGTTTCCTGGTCACAGGCTCAAGGACGGAGGAGAGAGGAAACGAGGATGCGCAGTTTAAGAAATGAGAAGCACCCAGTGTGTGACAACAAGTCTGCTTTAGCATCAGGTCTACATGCATCAGATTCAATATCAGAAATGAACTTTTGTATTAAGAGGCAATATATGCCCCAGAAATTTTAGGGGCATTTGTTTACCTTTACTACATGTTACACACAGCATATCCATTTCTGAATGAACTGAATGAATGAAATACACTTTATTGTTACCAAAGGGAAATTTGTCTTGAACTCATGGTGCATACACATACACAAAGACTTGTCGTTCTCCTTTAAATCATTATAACAATAAGTAATAGAACAATAATACCACTTAAACCATCTCTCATTAGAAAGCATATCAACTGTTAAAAAAAATGTATATATCTATATATACATATTTATATAAACAAGTTAAACATTATACAGACTCATCTGTAAATAATGTACAAAATATAACAAATATAATATAATAAACAAATCTACTCGTAATACATGTGTGTACATTGTGTTAAATTAAACAGCTCTCTTTCTACTGTAATACTGTAGTACATTCTGTGGTAATCAGTTTTATGTTTTGGAGCTGTTGGTACTGGGAGTGTGTTCATATCAAAAACCGTTGGCGTTTTTGCCTCAAGCCCTGGATAATTTCTGACCAAGATCAGATGTTAGTTGTAATAATCAAAATGTGCCTCACAGACACCTTTAATGAATACAATAAGTAATTAATTGGAAAACCAAGTGGGTCTCTGTGGATGGTGCCTTGTGTGGACCCCACATTCATGAGCCCTGAAAGGTCCACTGGACCGTCAATGAGCCAGCTCAGAAACAATAAACACTTGCACATTCTTTAATCTACACATCCACAAACAGAGGGAACTCGCCTCTCTCCACGTGATGAGATGCATTTTGATTGGAATATTGGACCTCATCCTGCCTTAGCCACATCCCTGTGGACCAAACATGCCAGACCTCATAACCAGTGCCGGTCCTACCCCATTTGGCACCCTAGGCAAGGCGTTATCGGAACGCACAGGGCGCATATTTTTCGACACAGATTGGACACATGCTAAAATGGGCTTTGTAGATCAGCACCCCCGAAGCAATGCTGCCTAAAGGCGCTCGCCTATGTCACCTAATGGGTTGGCCGGCCCAGCTCATAGCTCTGAATGAGGGCAAGAATACTGTGGGAACAGCATGTAAAGTGTCTTACTACAGTATGCTGGTTTACAAGTGTTTTACTTGATTAGTTTCACGTGCACTTTTTAAGATGTTTATCTAATTTAATCTGTCTGAATATTAAGATTAATGCAAGTGTGCTCCTTTGAACTCTACAAGAAAAGCTGAGACTGATAGTGACGTGTTGAGGACTGCTCTTTTGCAGTCCATTGTATTCTGAACAGTACCACCTAGTGGTGACAGACCATCAAGATTCAAAATTTGGAACTGCAGTTTGAGATCAATGCATGCTACTGGATTCTTGCGTTTGTGAGCAATGCAACCAATGTTATTTTGAAAGATCAGTTACAACATCAACTATTTTTGACATTCTTATATGAGTATTAAACCCGACTGTATGACCCTTAAACAGAAAGTTGTAGGATTTTGAAAAAAATGTAAACAAAGAAAAGTTATGACATAAAATGGAGAAATATAGAGACGATTATGCACTAATTCAAGGTCACTAATCAAATACAAGGACATTTCTGAAACTGACCATGTAAACTCCTTTGTACAAAAGGTTTGCAAAATATTGCAAACATCACACAAAACCTCTATGTAAAAGCTACAGTAAACCTGAACAACACACATCTTTAAACTTCTTCAGTACCCACAAAGCCACTACCATGTCAGTACTGTGAATGCATTTTTAAAAAGTGCTACGGATGCCATATTTAGAAAGAAATTTAAACCCAGAGCACCCGAGGACACATATGGCGCGGCTTTCAACGCTACACAACATGTTGTGCTGGCCACATAAAATGGCTCTGCCAGTCTCCTCACTACATTCATTACGTTTTACAACCTCTCACATGTGTTTAATTATAATCTGACGGTCTTTTACCCGCAGTGCCATGCAATGCACAACCACTTTAGGATTATTCCCTCTCCTATTTCCAACCTAGACAGCTCAGCCCTACGAACTGCCATACAATTTGTAGAGAGCAGCCTAAAAAGATTTACATCCCCAAATAGAGCCCCTTGAAGCACACACAATGCAACTTCAACATGGCTGGCATTCAAACTGTTATTGTTTTAACCAAACAAACCACTTCTAAACAGTGGGTTTGCATTGCAAGCTCATATTTAGGCCCTTCTGTAAACATCACTGGGCAGAATGAATCAATTAAAAGGGCATTATGTTAGTTCCTGTTTATTTAAAACATGTTTACACTGCAGGGGCCTGCCTGAAAATTCATATTGTTCCTGCACTAGAACAGGACCCAGAAATTGCAAACACATTTGTTAGTTTGAAGCGATTTCTGTAAATATTGATCTGTGCTCTGTATAATGAGGTCAGTGAACTAATGAGGCTAGTTGGATAGATAAACAAGACCTATAGATGGACACATGTGGAGAGAGCGCGAAGCAGCCCCAACGGATTCCTTTCTGCGGGTGCCTCAGCTGAATTTTAAGAGTCACTGAGAATTGTTAGTCTATTTCAGTATAAGTTTGGCAAAATGTACATGTATACATACATTGAGATGCAAAAGTATGATACCACCAAAAAGCTTCTCTTTTCTAATTTAATATAACATTTTTCATTATATTATCAGCATAACAATTTGAGTAAAAAGTATTCCATAGGGGAATATATTTATAACGATAACTTATAAACCTTTAAAAACTTACGTACTGTGAGCAGGGGTGCAAAAATGGGGTATGCAACATATGCAACGCATAGGGGCACCAAACAATGTATTCATACTTTTTAAATCTCCTACCTATAATACCTTACAAATAACCAAAAGCACAATTTTAAACACTAATGAAATTTAACTTTTATTTGATTTAATTTTATTTAAATTAAATATTTCTTAGCATTTTAAATGGGTGCTAATATGCATTTTAATTTATTTTATCAAGAGGTACCTTCATAGCTAACGCTCACCCTCTGTGTGCCGATGTTGCTCTGACTGTTACATGACAAAAATGGTCAGAGGGGGAATGCGTTCTGGCCTGGGGTGCAGAACAGAAAAAGTAAGATGGAAAATGAAAAACAGTGCATTAAAGCTACACTATATACAAAGAACAGTTCGGACTGCTGAGAGGATTATTGATTACCGTCAGGCACAGGAACAGTTTTTCCCTCAGGCTATCCATCTCATGAACAGTTAAATTGCCCCATTGAGCAATAATTATGTACAATACACAGTTTAGTCTTTCTTATATTTATCCAACACATCCAACCTCTTCTGCCATTTCATTCCTCTGAAAAACAAAAACAAAAAAACAACAACAACAAAAAAAAAATTTGCACTGTACATAACAGATAACAGATTTTTATTAGATTGCACTACGTATGTGTATGTGTGTATGTATGTGTGTGTGTGTCTGTGTGTGTATGTACATATGTGTATAACTATTTTCTATGTCTTGCTGCTGTTTTTGTATTGTTGTACACTGGAAGCTCCTGTCACCAAGACAAATTCCTTGTATGTGTAAGCATACTTGGCAATAAACTGATTCTGATTCTATGAAACATAAAACTGCAAGTTACTTGTGGAGGAACACCTTACGTCAGTTGTGATTAGGCACTGCTTTTTGGCGGATGAATCTTACTTACTTTAAAGAAGATAAACAATACTCTTAATTATATTTTAATATGATTATTAAAGCATTTTATTCACTACACAATACACATTAATGTTTGTATTGTATTACACATCATATTAAGAGGTGAAACTTGTAAAATGGCTGATATGAGTCCAATTGAAGACACTCTATTTATGTATTACAATCTACAGCCTAAGTGAACTGTAATACTACAATAGTAGGTCTACGTATGCACTGCAAACAATAAAAGACTGTAATATAAAAACGCAAAATGAAGATTTAATAATGATATAATACTTTATTGAACATAAAAATAATATGCAGAAATATGTAATATAAGAATTACAATAATACATATTTAATCATTTATTAGGAAGTAAAGTTACAACAGAGAGATGGGTACATGCTAAACAAATTAATAAACATTAATTAACCGTTCTATGAAATCGTTACATTATAGACAACTTGAGATGAGCATAAATTCATGGGGAACCACCTTATACCTATAGTGGCTTTGTAGGTCTGTTTAAACATCTGCTAAAAGGACAAAATGGCAAGTGTCCGTACACGGATTTATTGCTCCAGAAATACTTTATTGGCTTACACTTGCTTGCATTTTTAATTTTTCTGCAACAAGGACAGTAAAGTGACAACAACTTGTGCATTTCTGTGACTGAGGTAAAAAAAAGAAAGAAAGAAAAAATAGCCCAAGAAAACAGTGGCACAAACATTTAGAGTCACACAAGTTAGGAATCTCGAAACTGCAAAAATGTTATAAAATACTCAGAAGTCATGCATATTAGTAAGAGTGTAACAGTAACTTCACTGAAAAAAACCCACGAAACACACTGCGATCGATACACATGTAATGTTCTTTTCATTAAAGCATCACAAACAATATAAACTTCAACAACCCTACCAGAGAACATATCTAAGCAGTAAACAACTTTGCCAAGCAGTAAAAAAACAAACAAACAAGAAACAGTTAAATCAATAAATAAATGCTATGTACATGACTGTTCATATCAAAATTCCACATTGATGTTGCATACCCCTCAACAAATGTGTAGTTGCGCCCCTGACTGTGAGCTCAGGTTGTTAATCAATGGTAGCTTGTATGCTTCTGTTGAAACCTTCAGTAATTCAACTTCATTTAAACAAAATCATGTTTAATAGTGGAATTTCTGGTGAAGAACTATACTGCATGATCCTGAAGGGAAAAAATCTCAGTCTCAGTACACTCTCATTTACATTCATGCATTAAGCAGACACTTTTATCCAAAGCGACTTACAGTGCAATCAGGGTATACATTTTATCAGTTTGTGTGTTACCTGGGAATCGAACACCATGCTCTACCTGTTGAGGTACAGGAATCCTATCAAAATACTTGTACTATATTTGCATAATATATCTGAATATTTCACAATAAAATAAAAACACATTGCTTCTATACTTGTAATCAACAACTTTAAATCAATAGTTTTAAATGTGTCCTCATTTTTCATTTGATTACTCCATTCAAAATGTGTAGTTCATTCTCTCACGAAAGATGTTAACTACAGAGTCTTGTACCTTTTTATGTTTGTCCGATTTTAAAATACTTTTTTGCTTCTAATCAGTTTGCAGCATAGTAATTCATCTTGGAGCTTGTTTGGCTGGTTCATCGCTTAGAACTTTTTTATGAGGGATTTTATGAAATCCCTTTGGAAAAAAATAAATGGGATAAAATTCTTCTGGAACAGATATGGCCTAAAAAGTGGGTGGGCACTGTTGCGCTTTATTGAAAAATTATTATGACTTTCAGAATTTCTTAGTATTTGGTATGTCCCCCTCTTTGTTTTAATGACAGCATGCAGTCTAGCTAGCACAGATTCTACAAGCATGTGCATAACCTGATGATCCATGTTATCCCAGCATGATTTTCAGTTTTTCAGAATCCTAAAACATTCTGTTTATTTCCAGGTTTAAATGAAAAATGTCCAGGATTTTCAACATCATCTCCGACTTTTGGCCGCACTTTATGCACATGCATATAGTATTTGTGGGGCTTTTGTGGGGTAATTTGTACTTAAAAAGTCTGCACTGGCCTTTTAGTAAAATGTTCATCACCACTACCCCTTTCCAGCCACATCAACTCTCTTAAAACTGTAATACAGGCTAAAAGAGAATAACAGTTCTATCAGGAAGACTTCTGAAATGTAAGATGACATTTATTTGATGAATATAAAACAGAAATGTAATGTCTTTCTTTGGCGTAAGCCCCGTCTGGCGGTCCGAAGTAGTTGTATTCAGAACCATCATATCCTGCCGGAGATAGGAGGCAGGGGTGAGGAGCCTACCCCCGTGCAGGACAGGACTCAACTGGTGGTGGTGGGGTGGTGGAGGTAACCGTGTTAGCACACTGAAACAGCAATTTGATAGATTGTGAGCAGACTTATAAAGCATTGGCTTACATGTGATTGGCTAGGAGTTACTTAGCTAATGGTGTGATGATGTACAGCTGCTAGTCTTCCCGCTAGAACTAAGCTGTGCTTACATTGAAAAGAAAAGACTGATCTCACAGTGAAATCGGAAACAGTAGGTTGACTTTTCCTCAGCTGAAATCTGTCTGTGCCTACCAAAATTCGAAACACTGCCCCCACTGCCTACAGTTACTTTTTTATAGATTACATGATTACATATTAACAAGGCAATGGCAGTATATTGTTAATAATTTGTTGAAAATTTTGAGCATGTGCTCCTTTTATGTTACAACAGTAAGATATGCACCTCAGCTAAGGAATATGTGATGGACTATTACTAAGTAGTAAGGGTTAAAAGTAAATGTGTCAGAGTTTTGAGCTGTTAGATTTGACCTAGCAATCTCACTGATTTCAGGTTAATTGAAGGTTCATTAGATACAAGATGGTGCCGTGGATGGCCGCCTCGGTGTGTAGCTCTTCAGTTCTTTTGTTGTTTTTGTTTGTTTGTCCTGTGTTTAGTAATATTTTTCCAGTCAGTTTTACCAGGAACGAACTGCTGACCATTCGGCAGCACATACCAGACAACCTTTTCCCGGTTTTGGAATATTCGGACGTTTTGCTGGACATTTTAGTCGGAGGTGTGGCTGTGTTGTTTGAACGTGCTAGGAAATGCAGGCGAGGGAGACGAGCAGGCGTGCTGGTCAGGCTCCGTCGGCGCGGCTTTCGAACAGTGCTGCTGAGCATTCATCAAGCGAATCTGTGCTCTCTTCCTAACAAAATGGACGAACTACATCTCCTCACCCACACAAACAGGGACTTTTCAAACTATGCTGCCTTGTACTTCACAGAAAACTGGCTGAATGAAGCCATTCCGGACAGCGCGTTACATCTGCCGGGCTTTTAGCTGTTCAGAGCGAATCGCATCGCGGAGTTAACGGGGAAAACGAGAGGCGGTGGAACATGCTTTTACATCAGTGAAAGTTGGTGTACAGATGTAACAACGGTAAAGAGGATGTGCTGTCCTAATTTGGAAGCGCTCTTTATTAACTGTAAGCCTTTCTACCTGCGCGGGAGTTTTCCTCATTTATTCTGGTGAGTGTGTATATCGCGCCAAACGTGTGTGGGAACACAACGCTGCAACAGCTGACTGATCAAATCACAGATACAGAACAACAATACCCGGACTCAGTTATTATTATTCTTGGGGATTTTAACAAAGCAAATCTCACACGTGAACTGCCCAAATACAAACAGCACATTACATGCCCCACCAGAGACAGGAACATACTGGATCACTGCTACACAACAATAAAGGATGCATATCGCTCTGTCCCTAGAGCAGCTTTGGGACTCTCTGATCACTGTCTGGTTCATCTTCTTCCAACCTAGAGGCAGAAATTAAAATCAACCAAGCCAGTAGTAAGGACTGTAAAGAGATGGACCAATGGAGCAGAGCGGGAACTACAAGCCTGCTTCGATTGCACGGATTGGAGTGTTTTTGAGACTGCAGGCACCAATCTGGATGAGCTCACAGATACTGTTACATCACATATAAGTTTCTGTGAGGACATGTGCATTCCTACTAGGACTTATTTAAAGTTCAACAACGACAAACCGTGGTTTACAGCAGAGCTTAGGCAGCTTCGTCAGGCCAAAGAGGATGCTTACAGGGGTGGGGATAAAGTATTGTACAATCAGGCCATGAACACACTGAACAAGGAAATCAGAGTGGCTTAAAGAAGATACTCTGAGAAGCTGAAAAACAAGTTTTCAGCTAACGACCCTGCATCAGGGGAGTGGCATGAAACAACTCACAAATTACAGGACTCCTACCCCCAACCCTGTGGTGGACCAACAACTGGCTGACGACCTGAATGTGTTCTACTGCAGATTTGAAAGGGCCAATCTCACACCCCACACCCACTCTGACCTTCACTTCACACAAACACCAACACCTCCTGAAACCCCCCCTCACTCAACCTGCACTTAAGATAATAATTTTTTTAATTAATATTTTTTTATCACACACATTATACATATACAGTGAAATTCTTTTTTTCACATATCCCAGCTAAGCTGGGGTCAGAGCACAGGGTCAGCCATGATACAGCACCCCTGGAGCAGATAGGGTCAAGGGCCTTGCTCAAGGGCCCAACAGTGGCATCTTGGTGGTGCTGGGGCCTGAACCCCCAGCCTTCTGATCAGTAACCCAAAGCCTTAACTGCTGAGCCACCACTGCTCCTGTGAAAATCTGTGAAGATGATGTGAGCCGGTCTTTCGGAAACAAAAGACAAGGAAAGTTTCAGGCCCAGATGGCGTCTCACCAGCGTGTCTTCAATCCTGTGCTAACCAGCTGGCCCCCATCTTCACACAGATCTTCAATAGATCACTGGAGCAGGGTGAAGTCCCATGCTGCTTCAAATGCTCAATCATTATTCCTGTCCCAAAGAAACTAAAAATCACAGGACTTAATGACTACAGACCTGTCGCCCTGACGTCTGTGGTCATGAAATCATTTGAGAGACTGGTGTTGGCCCACCTGAAGAACATCACTGGACCCTTTCTAGATCCCTTTCAATTTGCTTATCGAGCAAACAGGTCTGTGGATGATGCAGTCAACATGGGATTGCATCATATCCTGCAACATCTGGACAGACCAGGGACATATGCAAGGATCCTTTTTGTGGACTTCAGTTCAGCTTTCAACACCATCATCCCAGCTATACTCCAGAATAAATTACACCAACTCTTTGTTCCCATGTTTATCTTTCAGTGGATTACCAGCTTTCTGACGGACAGGCAGCAGCTTGTGAGACAGGGGAACTCACATCCAGAGTGAGGAAAAAGGCTGGAAAAATCACTCTGGACCCCACTCACCCTGCCCATTACCTTTTTAAACTGTTGCCTTCTGGCCGACGCTTCAGAGCTCTGAGCACCAGAACCGTCAGACACAGGAACAGTTTTTCCCTCAGGCTATCCATCTCATGAACAGTTAAATTGCCCCATTGAGCACTAACTATGTGAAATACTCAGTTTAGTCTTTTTTATATTTATCCAACACATCCAACCTCTTCTGCCATTTCATTTGCAAAAAAACATTTGCAATGTACATAACAGATTGTATATGCAGTGTACATAACAGATAACAGATTTGTATTAGATTTGCACTACGTGTGTGTATGTATGTATGTGTGTGTCTGTGTGTGTATGTACGTATGTGTATAATTATTTATTATTATTTTTTATTATCTATGTCTTGCTGCTGTTTTTGTATTGTTTTTGTATTGTTGTATACTGGAAGCTCCTGTCACCAAGACAAATTCCTTGTATGTGTAAGCATACTTGGCAATAAAGATGATTCTGATTCTTCTCTGAATGAACTAGATGTTTTTTTTATTTTTTTATATTATTTCTTACTACCTCACCAATGGTGTGCAGCTCACACATTAACTTAATTGCTTGAAAGGATCTAGTGGATGCCATCTCTAAGGTTCCTGCCCACAGGGAACACAAAATTCAACTGCAAAATGTGCAGCAATATCATTCAACTATTGCTGCTGATGCAGGGAGTCCACTTGACTTGACATAAAATTTGACAAAACTTGACACAATTGTTCCTTGTGTGACTTGGTGGAACTCTGCTGTTTTAAAATATTCTGCTCTTTTGGAATATTCTTGCAGTTCAAAAGATAATATCATGCACCTCAGCTTTGGAATAGGACTTTCAGTAAGCTGTAAGGGTTAAAAGTGTTCCAGTGTTTATAGATGAAAGCTTTGACCTAGTCCTAGGTAACATCATTGCTGTTTTGGTCATTAATTTTTGTTAATTTTATGATCGTTTTATGTTGATTTTAATGTCATTAATGTTTGTAATGCTGCTATTATTTTATGCACTTAAACTGAACTTGATGTCTCAGTGTTTTTAATTATAAACTTTGGCCTTGCACTGTCATTGCTGTTAGATTTAATATTTATTTAATTCATGTAATGTTTAATGCACTTTTGAAAAACGTCATAAGGAGCTCTTTTTGTTAGTAATAAAGAATGGAATACATTCTTTTCCTCTTTGTACTTTTATGTTAAAATGATTATCCTACTCAATTGCATGTGTCATAAAAATAAAATAGAATTAGGCTGAAAGTAGAGCTGTCGAAGTTAACGCATTAATAATGTGTTAACGCTATATTCCTTTAACGCCACTATTTTTTTTAATGCCGTTAATGCATGTCCTTATATGACCCTTTTAATAAACCATGCATTAACCGTCGTGAAAGCAGATGGTGGGAGACATTATGTTGAGACCTGTGCCAAGAATTTTATCAATGTAGCAACGCAGGGGAACATTTAAAATGAAGTAAGCATACAACAAACACAGTTAGATCATGCTCGTAACATGATTGCAGCGGCCATTTCCTTGCACTGCATACCAGAGTTTTAGTGCTGGCCAACGTGTCCAGGAATGATAAAGCTTGCTGGATAAATTGGAAAAATAATCTCTAAGCATGCACATTTGAAGATGTGTTAATTCAAGTATTACACTAAATTACTTAGAATTCTGCTTGTAATATCATGTTTGTGCTTAGATTAAATGCAAATATAATTAAGAGAAACGCTGTAGGTTTTAAGTGCTTTCTTTTTCTTCTTTTACGTTTTGCGCTATATCATGCAATAATACACTGACATAGGCCTAATGATTCATGTGTCGTTATACCAGAGACTCTCCTGCGAAATCTAAACACAAGTGGTCAAAAAAAGAAGCATAATACGACCATTTATAACCAGCGTTGGGCAGTAACGGAATACATTACAATACTATACAATACATACGTAACGGGATTACATATTTAAAATACAAAATTGTATTTATACAAAATTTTATTCCACTACAGTTACAATTTAAATCATTGGTATTTAGAATACAGTTACATTCAAAAAGTATTTTGATTACTGAAGAGATTACTTTGCATTTTATTGTCATTTGTTTCATTTAATATTTAGTCCTTTCAGATGGAAAACATTTATTCATTAAATGATTCAATCCAAAGTGCATTTGAACAGCGGTGAAACACTTTCTTATGTGTTAGATTCATACGAGCAGACAGAGAAGTAAGTTTGAAGTAAGTTTGGAGCAGAAGAAATAGAAATAAACCTTGTGTAAATTGTCAGCTTTACGCTAAGCTAAAATGCTATTTCTAGCCATTTTACATGCACATGTTACCAGGCACGATCATATTTTTTTTATCAAGAAAATTCACATTGGATCATAATTTTGTTTTTCTAGTAAGACCTTTGATTTGATTTTAGGGCAAAAATCGTATTCTTGATAATAATTTTTGTATTGTTTTCCAGTTAAAATATCTAAAAATCCTTAAAATAAGATCAGTTTGATTTATCTTGTTTTAGAAACAACACTGCATAAGATATTTAGGTTTTTCAGAGAATGTATTTTTAACATGTGTATTTTGTCTTACTGTACTGGCAGAGTTTTTATAATCAAAACAAGTGAAAAAATCTACCAGTGCTGAAGAAGTAATCCAAATTATTTAGAATACATTACTGACCTTGAGTAATCTAACGGAATACATTACAAATTACATTTTACAGCATGTATTCTGTAATCTGTAGTGGAATACATTTCAAAAGTAACCCTCCCAACCCTGACTGTATATAAGAGTGATGTGTCTCACTTGCCACTTCTGATTGAATCACCCCAAATGGGTGCGGGGCGTTCTTTTATGTTGTTTGTTTACATGTTATCATGAATGAACTCTCCCGTTGAGTTTGTGCATGAATTTCAGGGTCTACTCACCTGTTAATCAACCAGTGCACTAAAGGAAGTGTTTTAAACTGGCACACGAGACGGGAATAACACAGGCTGCTTTTGAACTTCGCAAACTGTCGGGAAAGTACTCCATAGTAGCGCAGCGCGCTGCAATTTTTTTTTTTTTTTTTATTGTCAGACATTTCCAGCTAATGGTATCCCTGCTGTGCACAGTCTCTAAGGTTCTGACACAGTTTGATAGTGCACTAGCCACTGTAGAACTGCAGAAGATGCTGAAACCCTGCAGGTAATCTACACTCATTAGCCCATTTAATCCCACCTAACAGGGTGAAAGGGTTCTAAAAGGAGTTGTTGATGTATTTTACACAGAGTTGTCAATTGTAAATGATAGTGCAGACTTTTTTATTTCGCATGAGTGGTGCAAATAGTCACATGACCAGGGCT
Organism: Myxocyprinus asiaticus; assembly: GCF_019703515.2. Lineage (NCBI taxonomy): Eukaryota > Metazoa > Chordata > Actinopteri > Cypriniformes > Catostomidae > Myxocyprinus > Myxocyprinus asiaticus. The sequence goes on from NC_059349.1 coordinate 35,269,422, forward strand.
ATTTAATTCCACTGTGCTCCTCTAAACATTATGTCTGTTAAAACATCATGAAAGGAAGCAAATATGTCCTATCATAATACACATTCAACTATATATAGTGTGTGTATATATTTTTAAGCAATATCACACGAGCAAGAGTGCAATATGACCCTACATCAGCACTGCTGTGATTCGGCCGCAGCCCGAGTGCTGTAGGTAATCACAGCAGTGCTGAGACCAAAACGGATCAGAATCTGCCGTTGCTTGTTCAAACCAAATAATGCGTCCAAGCCTTCATTAGTAATTAAAAAAATTCACTTCAGAAATAGTATCACGGCTTGTGCTGTTTCTACCAAGTTATTGGATAAACAAGGTTGGATGTGTGTGTGTGTGTGTGTGTGTGTATGTGTGTGTGTGTGTGTGTGTGTGAGAGAGAGAGAGAAAGAGAGAGAGGGAGAGAGAGATGGAGCATGTGTGATCACCTGATGCCACTCCCAAGCAGAGATGCTGTCAGCTTTCTGAAGATCAGCTTTCTCAGTGGAAAAATAGCCGTCCAAGCGGGGGTATTTCTCCCTATTTCACGGTAGTCGGTGCACAAGAGTCATTCACTATAGAAACCGCAGTCTCCTCCGCCATTTTAAACAGTGTGTCCTCTCCAATCTGGAGAGTCCGGTAAGAGGTAAGCGCCTTGAGTTTGCGTAATTAATAAGTCTGTTGTGTCTCTCAGCTGTGATGAGCCTTAATGCTGAAGTTGTTCGTTCAAAGCCATTTAAAGCTATTTCCTAGCTTTAGTAGTGTAGTATTAATACGAGTGATCACGTAGACGCGGATTCACTTCACGTTACCTAACTGGCTCATATTACATACAAAAATGATCTTTTGCCACCACCTGCTGGCTAACATATGTAATGTCAAAAAATTACATGTAAAGAGACACATATACAGTAGCTCTTAACACATCTGCACTGCTCTTACACTTTAGTTTAGAATGGCACAAACACAAGCAGAATGATACACAGTGAAGCATCTGAGACCATCAGTACTCATAGAATGTCTCTCGTCCAATCAAATTTGAGGACCGGAACTAACTGTTGTATATATATATATATATATATATATATATATATATATATATATATATATATATATATATATATATATATAAAATTATATTTATTTACGTTTATTAGGGAAATAAATTTTCAGCGCAAATTATGGTTACTCCAGGGATGCTTGTGCATCAGAATTAGATGCTGGAAATATCCCGCCCCTTACTGAAATGGAAAATATGATTGGTTAGCACATATCCAGTTGCGTCTGAAATTAACGTTCTGGTTGGTGGATAAGCTTAGTCGGACTGCCTGTCTTGCCTGTGCCATCAGTTATGCTCCCGCTGCTCCGTGCGGTTTAGAGAGAATCTCTGAGCACTTTTGAAAATAATAATAATAATAATAATAATAATAATACACACAATTCACTCAACGGTGCTTGCATTGTGTTATTAGATTGAACAAGTTCCGGGTCAAAAGCCTACTCGTTGTACTGGTGGCCATACGTATCATCACTTATTTTAGGTGGACATACGCAAAATCCTAAGAAAGATAGATGGGCATACAGTGTATGCCTGCGTATGCCCTAGACTACACTACTGGTTTCAATGCAGGATCTAAATCCAGTTCTCTCATGCTGCTGACACAATGTGTTTCTGGTCACGCCACAGGGAAAGGTATATATTCTGGAGCTGATGCAAAAATGTCTGTTAGGAGATGTGGCTGATCCTAGGGTACTGGAACTCTCAAAAACAACATGCCAACTTCCCATGTGATCATGTTGCATAGAAAGGTAGTCTTTTTTTCCCGTTATAGTCATGCTGTAAGAGAGAGACCTGTGCCAGTCATCACAAATATAAAGCACACACACATATGCACACTTCCAACTAATCAGCCCTATTGAGCTCAAGCAACAATGGACGCTCATCCTCTGGCCACCCAAGCAGCACAGCACATCATGTGTTCCTTCTTTTGAATGTTTTCCCTCCCCCTCTTTGTCTGCCTCATCACTTTACTCCAGTAGTTGCCATCTGAATGCAGCTATCTGTTATTAAAGGTGTCAGCTGTTATCTCACCCGTATATTATAGACTATTTAAGGGAGGAGAGATTCTTTCAGTTTGTGCCAGCAGCTTCCCTCCGTATCTCAAGCACCCTCTAACAGTTGTGTTCACACACACACACACACACACACACACACACACACACACACACACACACGTGAATTTTGCTCTTTCTTTCCGCCTCTTTAAATCTCTGTCTAAATCTGCCCTGATGAAGTTTATAGAACTGGATGGGAAGGAGATAGTTAGACCCCCCATTTTGAATCACAATGCCAGTGCCAATTGGCTCCCGCAGCACACGAAACACTGCCAAAACGAGACATGAATGAGAGACAGCCCTATCGCTCTAGCGATCAGCTCTCTCTCTCCCTCCCTCTGTGTCTCGTATCCTCACTATAAACAGTACGTCACAGAGCTCCTCAGGAAGATGTAGTTAAACTACGTCTCCTAATCTCCTAATCTTCCCAGCGGAAACTGTTAAAAGATCTAGACCTCCTGTAACACATTTTAAAAGTCACATTAAAGCTTAACACTGAAAAAATGCCATCATACTGGCCTAATGCAGTGCCTGCCAATAACATTTTCATGTATGCTTTAAAAACAAACAAACAAAAATATGTTGATAGTTATGCAATTACAAAGCCATTGTATGGTTGCCCCTTAGACTTCCATTTTAAGTGCATTTTTTGGTATGTTTTTACAAACTGAGGCATGAGTCAAAATTATTTTATGTGGTAATTGACAGCAGGGACTAAAAATGAAATGTTTTTCAAATTTGGTTTGTTCTGTGCAGAAACTGTATTATTTCATTCCGGTTCCAGCATTCTGCTGTCTCCTTTCCAATTAGTAACCAGTTAGAACGAAATTAAAGAACAGTTAATAACGTTATTTTTTTTAAATGACATTACTCTGTGCTAAGGGTGGGTAATGAACCAGATGCAGTGTTAACAGATTTCTCAAGCAAAAAGAAAAAACATGCTCAAAATAAGGGACTTACCTAAAAATAAGTGATAATAAGCAATTTAAAAAAAAAATTCCCCATGTGGGGGAATTATTATGGGAATATTTTGTGCCAATTGTTTCAAACATAACTTTTCAAGAAACTAATAAAACATTGTGACGAAGAGGAGGGCGGGGCTGGGCCGTAACTATGCACGCCCGGCCCCCAGTCGGGCTAATCAGCCGAGGAGAGGGATAAGTGCAGAGGAATGTGGCAGTTCGTGAGAGAGAGAGCCACATGCAGCTGTCATGTGTGCGTTTATATTTTTGTGTCTTTTTGTTTATGTTCCTATTAAAATATTACTTTGATTGTTCAGCCGGTTCCCGCCTACTCCTTTCCCATTTCAACCTTGTTACACTGGTGCCAAAGCCCGGGAAGGAGGAGGGATGCGCTGTAGTGGAGTCCTCGCCACTACCAGCCAACCAAGGAGCAGCACGGCTGTCCGCCTGGGGACGGAGACATCACTGCTGGCTCCCGAGGATCTGAGGCACGCTGCCGTTTCCCCCCATAGAGTAAAAGAATAGAGAAAAAAAGAAAAGAGAGAAAAGAGGGGGAGGAGCGTGACCATCTGCCCGGGGCCGGAGTACCCACTACTGTCCACCAGGGGAGGAGCGAGCTGTCGTCCACCAGAGGTTGGGGAGTGGCTGAGGGCCGGGCGACAGTGTATCTGGGTGCCGGCGAACCAGGCAATTCCTCTCTCTCCTCTCTATCTCTCGCTGTCCATCCGCTTTGTCCTTTCCCTCTCCTCTTTTTTTTTTATCCCCTCGTCCCCCTCCCCAGCCCTAGAGCGGGGGGGGGGGGATTTACGTCATGCCAGGGGTTCCCTGGCCTGAGGCAAAGGAGGGAGGAGTGTGACGAAGGCAGGGCTGGGCCATGACTACGCACACCTGACCCCCAATCGGGCTAATCAGCCGAGGAGATGGATAAGAGCAACGGAATGCAGCAGTTCGGCAGAGAGAGCGCCACACGCAGCTGCAGTGTGCGCGTTTGTGTTCGGAGTTTTCATTGAACCATTATTTTGACAGTTCAGCCGGCTCCCGCCTCCTCCTTTCCCATTTTAATCTTGTTACAAACATAAACTGAGAATGAATAAAAACAATCTGAAAATATAAACTGAGAATGAATAAAAAAAATTCAAGGCAAAATTTACACTTAGTCTTCAAATAAACTGCATACTTTGTTAACAAAATTCTCTGCTTGCGTTGGCTGATCAGGAATTATGAATACGCTTCTCACGTTTTCAGTCACAATTCCAAAGTTTTCATATACGCTTCCGGAGTTTTCATTCGCAGTTCTGGCACAATACTCTCATGTGGCCGGGGCTAACAAAGAGGAGTTCTCATTGGCTTGTGAGATTTTGAGTGACAGCTCTTTGGCCTGGAAGAAGTGATGACCTAGAAGGGGCTCTGGTTCAGGGTTTGCATGTAAAAGAGCGAGAATCTGTTAGCGGCTTCATAATTAATTAGCGTTTAGTGATATATTTAGGCTTTTGGTTTTGTATTTTATCAGTATTTTTTCCTGTGACTATTTTGTCACGAAATGTTTTGAGGAGCAACACGGACGAATGCCTTAATCATCATCAGCAGGACACTCAAGGCTGCCTGAGATAAGTCAGTGTAATTAAGACAAGCTAATAAATAAATAAGTTATTGCTTTTCAGTTTGAGAGCTAGTATGAGTCCCATAGATGACAGAGAGGGATTGTTTTCTGAAATAGTTTTGCGTGAATCTCCCAGCAAGACAATGATCCAAAACACACATCAAAATCAACGCAAAAATGGTTCACTGACCACAAAACCAAGGTTCTGCCATGGCCATCCCAGTCTCCTGACCTGAACCCCATAGAAAAATTGTGGGGTGAACTGAAGAGGAGAGTCCACCATGTGGACTTCGGAATTTGAAGGATCTGGAGAGATTCTGTATGGAGGAATGGTTTCAGATCCCTTGCCATTTGTTCTCCAACCTCATTATGCATTATAGGAGAAGACTCAGAGCTGTTATCTTGACAAAGGAAGGTTGCACAAAAAAAAAAAAAAATCAACCAAGCCAGTAGTAAGGACTGTAAAGAGATGAACCAATGAAGCAGAGCGGGAACTACAAGCCTACTTCGATTGCACGGATTGGAGTGTTTTTGATGCTGCAGACACCAATCTGGACCAGCTCACAGATACTGTTACATCATATATCAGTTTCTGTGAGGATATATGCATTCCTACTAGGACTTATTTAAAGTTCAACAACGACAAACCGTGGTTTACAGCAGAGCACAGGCAGCTTCGTCAGGCCAAAGAGGATGCTTACAGGGGTGGGGATAAAGTCTTATACAATCAGGCCAGGAACACACTGAACAAGGAAATCAGAGTGGCTAAAAGAAGATACACTTGAGAAGCTGAAAAACAACTTTTCAGCTAATGACCCTGCATCAATGTGGAGTGGCATGAAACAACTCAAAAATTACAGGACTCCTACCCCCAACCCTGTGGTGGACCAACAACTGGCTGACGACCTGAATGTGTTCTACTGCAGATTTGAAAGGCCCAATCTCACACCCCACACCCACTCTGACGTTCAATTCACACAAACACCAACACCTCCTGCAACCCCCCTCCTCCCCCTCCTGCTACTCAACCTGCACTTAAGATCTGTGAAGACGATGTGAGCCAGGTCTTTCGGAAACAAAAGATGAGGAAAGCTTCAGGCCCAGATGGCGTCTCACCAGTGTGTCTTCGATCCTGTGCTAACCAGCTGGCCCCCATCTTCACACAGATCTTCAATAGATCACTGGAGCAGTGTGAAGTCCCATGCTGCTTCAAACGCTCAATCATTATTCCTGTCCCAAAGAAACCAAAATCATAGGAATTAATGACTACAGACCTGACGTCTATGGTCATGAAATCATTTGAGAGACTGGTGTTGGCCCACCTGAAGAACATTACTGGACCCTTTCTAGATCCCCTTCAATTTGCTTATCGAGCAAACAGGTCTGTGGATGATGCAGTCAACATGGGATTGCATCATATCCTGCAACATCTGGACAGACCAGGGACATATGCAAGGATCCTTTTTGTGGACTTCAGTTCGGCTTTCAACACCATCATCCCAGCTATACTCCAGAATAAATTACACCAACACCAACTGTTCCCATGTCTATCTGTCAGTGGATTACCAGCTTTCTGATGGACAGGCAGCAGGTTGTGAGACAGGGGAAACTCACTTCCAGCACCTGTACAATCAGCACTGGTGCCCCCAAGGGATGTGTGCTCTCCCCACTACTCTTCTCCCTCTACACCAATGACTGCATCACCAAGGACCCCTCTGTCAAGCTCCTGAAGTTTGCAGATGACACCACTGTCATCGGCCTTATCCGAGATAACGATGAGTCTGCATACAGAAGGGAGGTTGAACAGCTGTCTGTCTGGTGTAGTCAAAACAACCTTGAGCTGAACACGCTCAAAACGGTGGAGATGATTGTGGACTTTAGGAGGAACACCCCAACACTGACCCCCCTCACCATTCTAAACAGCACTGTGGCAGTCATTCAGGTTCCTGGGCACTACCATCTCACAGGACCTGAAGTGGAAGACATACATTGAATCCATTGTGAAAAAGGCCCAGCAGAGGTTGTACTTCCTTTGCCAGCTGAGGAAGTTCAACCTGCCACAGGTGCTGCTGATACAGTTCTACTCAGCAGTCATTGAGTCTGTCCTCTGCACTTCAATAACTGTCTGGTTTGGTTCAGCTACGAAATCAGACATAGGAGACAGTTCGGACTGATGAGAGGATTACTGGTTGCTCCCTGCAACCTTTTTCCCTCAGGCTATCTATCTCATGAACAATTAAATTGCCCCATTGAGCAATAACTACTGTATGTGCAATACACAGTTTAGTCTTTTTTATATTTATCCAACACATCCAACCTCTTCTGCCATTTCATTCCTCTGAAGAAAAAAAACAAAAAAACATTTGCACTGTACATAATAGATTTGTATTTTGTACTGTTCATAACAGATAACAGATTTGTATTAGATTTGCACTACGTATGTGTGTGTGTGTATGTACGTATGTGTATAATTATTTTTTATTTTTTATTATTATCTATGTCTTGCTGCTGTTTTTGTATTGTTTTTGTATTGTTGTACACTGGAAGCTCCTGTCACCAAGACAAATTCCTTGTATGTGTAAGCATACTTGGCAATAAAGCTGATTCTGATTCTGATATACACTACCATTCAAACGTTTGTGGTCACTTGCCTGAAATGTTTCTCATGATCTTAAAAACCTTTTGATCTGAAGGCGTATGCTTACATTTTTGAAATTAGTTTTGTAGACAAAAATATAATTGTGCCAACATATACATTTATTTAATTACAAAACTAAAATTTTATTTAAAAAAAAAAAGTTTTTGAAATGGATGACTTGGACCGAATAATTAAGAAAAGCAGCCCAGCATATAGATGGGAATTCCTTCAATACTGTTTAAAAAGCATCCCAGGGCGATACCTCAAGAAGTTGGTTGAGAAAATGTCAAGAGTACATTTCTGCAAAATCTAGACAAAGTGTGACTAACTATGGTTTTACTACAAATACCAAAGTTCAACTATGGTTACTGTTGTAAAACCAGTTAATTTATAGCAAGTTAACACAAAACTATTTCAGAAAAAAATAATAAAAATTCCCTCCATGTTTTATAGTGGGCTCCTTAGTGAGCAAAACTGGATAAGGCAGTTTGATCTTGATTTTGTACTTGACCTGGTTATCCTTACTATTACATTCTTGATTATATTGTGTTTACTTGTTCATTAGTTGTCAGGACATAATTGTTACTGGATTATTATATTTGTATGGATTGAGCATGTAAAGATGAAATGAGAGTTTTGTCATTATTTACTTATACTTCTATGGAACACAAAAGGCAGAATATTTGATTCAGTGCATTCTTTTTTCATACAATGAAAGTGAATGGGGACTGAGGCTGTCAGTCTCAAACATTCTGCCTATAATTTCCTTTTGTGTTCCATGAAAGAAAGAAAGTCAAACATGGACTTGAAATTAAATGAGGCTATGAGTTATGACATAATGCTCATTTTGGGGGGATTTTTGAGAGTAGCCACATCCACATTCTAGAAAATTGTTTTAAAAAATTGTTCAAAGCAGTTTGTAATGTTTTTCTGATGACCCAGATGATGGAGTGGTGGTACCAGAGATCCATTGCCCCTTATCAGACTAGAATCTTGTTATTCTGCATGGATTAATGAATCCCTTGACATTACCTTTGAAAGGACTGGAGCTCCAGACAATATTATACTGTGATATTATGCAGACTAGGTTCTACTAAATTTGTTTTGAGTTCTATATTCAAACACAATTCACAAGTTAAACTTTATTAGTCTATACAGGACTCTTTATATACGGCAGTCTTTGACTAGCATTCCGTCAAATAAATGTTAATGTCTGATATTGCATTCAGTTCCACATACTATAGAACGCATACTTGGACATCACTAGGAAGGACCCTTGCATCAGGCACATTCCATTTCAAATTCAGGCTACAGTTGCTTGGCGTTTCTTATATTAACATCCTTTATGCTTATAAAATTACTTGAGACCACTTGAAGATATACAAAATCATAATAGTGTATTTGTTGTCTTAAAAAAAAAAAAGTAAATATCTGTTAATCTGTCGACTGTTTTAAGAGAACGAATATGGAACTTAATCTCTAGACCAGACACAGGTGAGTTTTCTGGATGATAAATTCTGATTGTCAACTGATGTCTGAAAATGAACATGAATGATAATTCTCTAGCTTGATATTGCACTTTTTTAGCTGTATGATTTCAGTTGTAAAACAGTAGTCTATTACTGATGATTGAGGTTAAGACATTTCAAATGATAAATGGTTAGTCCCGATGACTTACATTGTACTAGACAGTGAAATGTACAGTACAGGAACACTGAATAAATGAAAAGAAACAAGCCTCTAATGTGTACTAATGATTGTATTATGTAATATGAATATTGCGTATTATGTGTACATATTGTTCAGTGAGTGTTGTGTATTCTGTGTATCTTGTATATTATCTTGTAACTATGAGATGCAATGTTGGTGGACTAATAAAGTGCACTAATAAAGTGATTTGATTTCCATAACAATTTTAAACATTAAATTCATTCAAACTTTAAAATCAGTCATTCAGTTGGTTTTGTAGAAGCCATATATGAAGCAGTGTTAAAAAAATTATATTAACAAAAACATTATTTGGATTGAATGCCCATGAAGTGCAATACCATCATAACAAGCAAATTAAACAGCATTTTATATAAAATAACACATTTTAATATATGTATTCATAATATTAAATATATCCCCAAAAATATTTTAAAAAATCGATCTGGTCACACAATGCTTGGACATCTTATGTGGGCCAAATTATTTTATTTTAAACGTAAAAATTATTTAATTATTTAATTTGTATTTAATTTTATTTGTTTTAATTACAGATCTGCCTCTGGGTCAGAAACGGCAGCATCAAAACTGTTTCAGTGCATCATATCTAACATTAATTCAGTGAAGACTTAGAAGCAAAAGAGAAATGAAGTTTTATCCTCAGTATTTCTCCTTGTATCTGGATTAACTGTGCATCTATACGCAATAATTATATATACAGTAGTTGTCTAAAAGTTCTTCAGCATGTGACAGAAGGCTACATCCACAACGTGAATTAAGGCAAAGAAATGTGTGATGCCGCAGTTTCCTTCAGAATCAAAGCACATGCTTTTCATGTTCAACTAAAAAGAGAAAGAGAGAAGCCTCATTTTTTGGGCAACAGGAAGTGGTGTAATTCCGAAAAAGATACTGTAATAAACCATTTGGACTTTGGTATCACGAAAAAGCTATCAAAACGAAATTAACCGGTTATAAAACTTTTTCATTCCGGAACAATTGAAAGGGACTTCGTTCAAGTTTTCGGTTACGTTCTCCAAAAATTTTTGTTTGTTTTTCATTTTTGTTCCTTGGAACGTTTTAAGTACCTGATCAACAACATGCCACAGTAAAGCTTAACTTGTATTGAACCCAAAACATTCCTTTCACAAGGAAACAAGTATAACTTGTACTCTACTATGCTGCAGTTACTCTCCAAATATTACCCTAGATAGCCTGACATTATTCTTGCTTCACACCAGCCATTTTGACAAAGCAACAGCTTTCAACACACACTTTTTGACAAACTAAAACTAACATGTTGAACGAGATCTTGCCCCGTGGTCTCATTCGTTGTCTATGACTCTACAAGATAAAACCCCTGACCTGCTCTCTGCCTCTTGCAATACTAAGGGGCCTCAACAGTAACTTCAAAAGCCAGAGGTGTATCAGATTCAGACAGGCCCGAGGTAGCTGACAGATCAGCCCGTGTTGTGGGAAGCAGAGGAATTTACAGCACACACCTTTCATCTTCATAGGTGGGCTTATTGTAATGAGGACACTAGCCTGGGGAGTCACAACAATAAAACAGGAAGTGTGGAGCTGATACATCTATACTGTGTTCCCTCCTCTCACCTAATTACCTCACTCACACATTCTAAAAGTAATTAGATGGCAAAAGTGTTGTGCTGAAGAATGTGAACCACTTTTTTAGTAGTGAAAATTCAATGGTACAATGTATATAAACAACATCAAAATATGACAATTGTTCAAGCAAGCACGCATACAATCTTGAAAAATGCTAAGTCTTCTTCTTTTTCTTTTTTTTCTTCATTTATTTTGTTAGTTGAATTCCTATAAAGGGTGGAGGAAATGATGGTCACAAAAGGTTTTTTTTTCCCCCCTCAAAGTTTTCTGAAGTCACAGTGTTTTACACAACAACAAAAACAGAAACTCTTCAAATCTTTACATGAAAAAGGAAAGACACAGAGTCTACAAAATGTGGACAACCGTAGCCACCTCTTTCCTTCATTATTTCCAACAGCAATATGAAGATCTCAAAGCCCACTCCACCCAAACTCCCCCACCCCAAAACACAACAAATCTCAGAAACAAATAGATATAATTATATATTTATATTTATAATATATTTACTCTTTAAAAATATAACTTCAATCTAGTGACTAACATCTGTACAAACTACAAAAATAAAATTTTTATATAAATAATTTATATGGCATGACATACATTTGCAACAAAACCCCTATGCAGGACCCCCATCCCCTACCCTTGTCTCATTTCTGCTCAAGCCACCCCTGTCCTTAAGCTGTACATGTGCTTTAGATTGCTCGCTTTGTGTTGCGTTGTCTTCCAGATACAGTAGCTACTTATTTAGTTTTCATTAAAACTTATTTTGTTAAATAGAGAAAGAGTGTGTATGAGAAAAGTAAGCTGCCACTTACATTTAACCATTTTTCCCTGCATTTAATCTGGCAGTGATGTGACAAATACTGAATGAGTGAGCTTTCTGCTGAAATACTGGCTGAAATTGGACCTAAGTAAGAGAACTGGATCAAAGACAGTACTGAGAAGACCCTACACCAGCCTTGTGGGAGAAGCCCAGAAGGCAACTACCTGGTAAACAATTGTGCAGGTATTTTGCGAAAGCAGCCAGCAAGATGGAAAAAAGAGAAAACAAACAAACAAAAATCTCCTTTTTCAGTTAAACAAAATTCCCTTTCTGAATGATATTTGGGTAAACAACCCATTTGCCTGATATCTCCCAAAATTTCCTAAACAAATAGTGTCAAAC